>NW_015113816.1:149648-173640 GCF_001443285.1 Poecilia latipinna
TATTAAGAAGTGGGGGGGGTTTTTTTGTTTGTTGGGGGGGGGGGGGGTGCGGGGGTTTATAATTGGTGCATCATGTTCCTGTGATGAATTTCTAGGAGCGAGCTGGAGTTAAAATGATTCTTGTTCAGGACGGATCACAGCCACCAAACATAGACAAACCCTTACGCATCATCGGAGACCCTTACAAAGTGCAGGTACCGTCTGGACGCGGACAACACGGGTTCGTTTTAAGACGACATGTCCGCTTTCGTTTCTCACTGCTCCTTCTCTCCGTCTCTGCGTGTTCCTGCTGCAGCAAGCAAAGGAGATGGTGAACGAGATCCTACGAGAACGGGATCACGCTGGGTTTGGAGACAGGAATGAATACGGATCGAGGATGGGAGGCGGCGGCATTGATGTAAGTGATTCCTATTAAAATGTTAATGATGCAGTCGCTTGAAGATGAGCGTGTTTCAGAGTTGGGATCAGATGTCTTGTTAATCCTACAGATAGCTGTACCGCGACAGTCTGTGGGAGTTGTGATTGGTCGCAGTGGGGAGATGATAAAAAAAATCCAGAGCGATGCCGGTGTGAAGATCCAGTTTAAACCAGGTAAAACACACACAGGCAGGATGCCGTTAGTGTTTTTGGTGATGAGAACTGATTTGATTTCAGTACAAAAAACTGAATCATAGATTTATTTTTGCTTTCTTAGAACTTGATCTTAGTTTTTGATTTTTTTTTTTTTTTTCATGTCTTAAAACTGTAATTCACAAAATTAGGATTTTGTGTGCAACGTGTACACTCTGTTGTCTATATTAAAACAAATCCAAAGGGACTTAAAATGGTTTTTCCTTTTTTTACTATCAAATATCAGCACAGTCTTACTAAAAAAAACTCAATAAACAACAACTTTGACTGTCTTTAAGTAGTTTAATTGTTGTATAATTTTATGAACTGGCATAATCTCCTCTTTCTGAAATACCAGAACACATTAATAAAACCAAGTCCGTTCATAAAGTGCCTAAATTGTTGTGGTGCTTTGAGTGAGAGAGAGCATTATGAAGGGTTTAGGTTCTACAAAACTGTGCAGGCTGTGCAGCAGGTTGTCATGACAACCAGCTCTTTACATCCAGGGCCAAATCTTGCATGCGATGATGAAAATATTACCTTTGTGGTATAGATCCTGAAACACTGTTGTTCACCCTGCTCCAGCTCTGGTCTTTTAGAATTGTTTATTAATACCGTGTAAATTACAGATGACGGTACAGGCCCCGATAAGATCGCACACATCATGGGCCCTCCGGACCAGTGTCAGCACGCTGCTTCCATCATCACTGAGCTGCTGCAGAGCATCCGTGCCCGAGATGAAGGCGGGCAGGGGGTGAGTGAGAGGGAAGCTCTGGACTTCAGATGTTTGTTCCCGTGCTTCTGAGGGAGGGAACAAATGGCATGTTGCTGACTGGAGTACGTCGTCTCTGCTGCAGGGCCCTCCAGGTCCCGGTATGTCGTCGGGAGGCCGAAGTCGTGGTGGAGGCCAGGGCAACTGGGGTCCTTCAGGAGGAGAGATGTCCTTCTCTATTCCCGCGCACAAATGCGGGCTCGTCATCGGCAGAGGAGGAGAGAACATCAAGTCCATCAACCAACAAACTGGGGCGTTTGTGGAGATTTCCCGTCAAATGCCGCCGAACGGCGACCCAAACTACAAACTGTTTATCATCAGAGGCTCCCCGCAGGAGATCGACCACGCCAAGCAGCTCATAGAAGAAAAGATTGAGGTAAATTTTAGGTAGGCTAGTTATTAGAAAGTCGCGCAACTTCTCGACCAATCCTTGAACGGATTGATCTGGTTTTCCCAGGGTCCTTTGTGTCCAGTAGGCGGTGGTCCCGGTTCTGGAGGTCCAGGTGGGCCGATGGGTCCCTATAACCCTAATCCCTATAATGCAGGGCCTCCTGGTGGAGCGCCGCAGTAAGTACAACACGCTGCAGTTGTTGGTTTATTTACATTTAGACTGGATTTAAAGTGTTGTGTCTAACTTTGTAGTGGAGCTCCTGGGGGTCCCCAGTATTGTTCTCAAGGTTGGGGAAATCCTTACCAACAGTGGCAAGCTCCAAACTCGCATGACCCCAGTAAGTGTCTCCTATTGGCCACTTTCTCTTTTTCTGTGGTTTTGAAGCATGATTTATTTTATTGGTGTTTTTTTTTTTAATTCTCTTTAGACAAAGCAGCTGCAGATCCAAACGCAGCATGGGCAGCATACTATGCTCAATATTATGGGCAGCAGCCAGGGGGCGCCATGGCCCCCCAGGCACCAGGTGCCCCTGCAGCAGCAGGGGACCAGGGCCAAGGAGCTCAGACTTGTGGGGGCCAGCCTGACTATACGAAAGCCTGGGAGGAATATTATAAGAAGATGGGCATGAGTAAGTTGGATGTGATGAAACAAAATCTGACTGAACTTTGAAATGCGGTTTAGTGGCTCGGGCTGCACCAGTCAATCTGCCAGAGATTTTAATCCCCTAAATTTCTCCTGAATGGCTCTAATTGGTGAGCGGCAGGAGCAAATACTGAATTTATGTTGATGCTTTTTTTGTCAGGGTGTTGGTGTGTTAAGAAAAGCCACAATGTGGTGATTAGGAAGAGAAACAAATAATCAACTGATGATTAATCGTCAACTAATGGTTTATTAGATTAAAATTAGTAACGATTGATAATGACAGTCCACTTAGACTTTCTTTCAGTGTTGTAGTTTTGTTGCCATCCAGTAGAGGGCACTGCTGGTCCTCCTTAAGCAGAGCCAGTTGATCAGGAATAAAAGTGGCAGGGCCATACAGAGTTCACTTTTGGATGCAAAATCATTTTTTTATGATTCTTTTGTTAAATGGAAACACTTAGCAGGTGCCTTTAAGTTTCACATTAATGGCGCTCATTCAGCCAAGCTGCTTTGTGGTACTTCAGTATAAATATCTGGTCGTGGGGCATTGACTGGTCACATTTTTTATTCTATTCAGTGTTTTATTTTTCTAAAGACGAACTTAAGAGGTTCCTGTTTTGTTACATTTTATAAATATTTGTTTAATAATGTGAGAAAACAGCAATTCATTAGTCAGTATTGGATACAGTTGCGCTGACTCAAAATAATGCTAAATTTTAATTTTTTTAAAATTCAGCATATCACAAAAAATTTATTCCATGATGTTAAGGAAAGTCGGTCATAACTCTTGATACAAGAGAAAACTGAGGATTTTAAGAAAATGGCCGCTTAGTCGATCCATAAGATCAATCTACTTTAGATTAACTCATTAATCAATAACTTGCATCCCTAGTAGGAAATTATCTCTTTATCTCTATCAAACAACTTCCAGTATATCTTTTTTTTTCGTATTAATTATTCCCTTGTCAGAATCTGCTGATGAGACCTCAAGAAAACTGGAGATGAATATTAACCAGGAAGAGCGTGCATCTTTGCTTTTGGTCACAGACACTCAAGTCTTACAACAAATTACTTTCTTTTTCTTTTTTTTCTAACTTTCATTAAAAGAAAATACAGACAGAGCACAGAAAATGACAATCTAAAATTTATATTTGAGTTCAAAAACCCAAACATTAAACAAAACGGCCTCATCTGATTGGCATCACACAGCAAACTGTCTATAGAATGACACTCTTCAATCTTGATGCCTTTTAATAAAATAACTGGTGCATCTCTAATCGATTTCATAATTCAACTGATGGATTTTTTAATTTTTTTTTTATTTTTCCAGCTCAGCCAGGTGGAGGAGCAGCAGCCACTCCAGGCTCAGCCCCAGTCGCTGCAGCTGCAGCACCAGGTGGTGGTGATGCTGGTGGCCAGCAGGACTACAGTGCAGCCTGGGCTGAGTACTACCGACAGCAGGCCGCCTACTATGGACAGGCAGGACAAGCTCCCGGACAGGCAGGTGGTCCACAGCCGGGACAGCAGGTAATGCACCTTGTTGCTTCTGATGAGACTTTTTTTCGGAACAGATGTTCACAGCCTAATATCTCGTAGTTTCTGTTGAGGCTGCCAATTTATTTACCTCAGCACATGAAAATAATCATCTTGTGTCCGTTTTCTCTTTTCAGCCCCAGTAAACCCTTTGTTGATCTGTTGGACGGATGTATTGGATCTCAGGATGCGTTTACTTTTCCTTTATTTGGCTTTAATAAGACAAGGCCAAGGTCTGCTTATCCCTCATAACGTTATCCATGTGACATACTTTTTTTATGGATTTATAAAGGGGAACACATTGCGCCCATAAATTGAACCAAGCACTAAATACCTTTCCTGTTCGGTTTTCCCCTTTACATGACTGCCTCACCTCATTATTCAAATAAAGGTTTCATTTTTTTTTTTTTTATGAAAATGTGAAATGAGCAATTTTGCTTGCAAGCTACCACAACAGCATCTCAATACTGATTCACATTTAGTATTTCCCTTCAGTTTTCAGAGGGTACAAAAAGCTGTCTAGCAGTATTTTGAATATATTCACTAATTATCTTTTTATGAAAGATAATTGCAAAGTTGTTTCGACCTAGGTACTTTTTTTTAAAAACATTCCTAGTGTTTAATTTGCAGGTGTTAATCTTCCTGCCGTGAGGATTTTTTAATTGTATTCTTTTTTTCAAGAGGGTATTGAGTGTTTGTAATACCTGTAATGCTACTGAATGCTACAGAAGCTGAATGCGGTTTGGCAGCAATTGGTCACTAATTGTCCTACTAACTGTAGGCTGGTTGTGTGTGCATGTATATTTGTGTGCTTGACTTGCCCTCCTTTTCATTCTCAGCTTTACTTTTGAAACATTTCTTCCATTAGGTTCTGTCCTATTTTTACTTTTTTTTTTTTTTTTTTTTACGGTTTGTTTTTAAAGACTTCAATAAAACATTAATATGATACCGCTGTGTTGGTGTGGCTAAATTCTTATCCACTTAGTGATTTCATATTGTTTCTCATGGAGACATATTAACCAAGCCACATTTAAACCTCCCAGTGTGTAGACTACTGCAGGGGCGTTGCCTGGTTAAGATCAACCCTTTGAAGTTTTGATTGAAATGTCCACCAACCAATAGGAGTTCAGTGTTGTATTGTGAAAACCAATCAGGATGCACCTTGCTTCAACTGGGAACAACGGCTCTGTAGGATATGGCGCCCAGCTCGAAATCTGAAAAGGACGATAGCAAACAGAAAACACCAAGAAAACATAAAGACCATGTCGTAAAGCTTCTAGTACGTGGCAAGGCGAGTATATATAATATTGACCTAAAATAATAGCAATCTTGTCAAGAGACGTAGACAGACTAGTTGAGACCTCCCCGTTTTTGCAACCGATGAGGCTACTAGCCAGTTGCTAACTAGCTCTGCAGCTAACCAAGAAACAACTGGCTAGTGTCAGGTGGCTAATTAAGCTAATGCTACAAACAGTAAACCGTTGCCGTTTTCTAGTATTTTAACTTCCCAACATTTTGTGTTCGATTGCACTTGCTAAGGAACGCAGACTTTCTTTTTTAGAATGAAGCTGACCGATAACAATAGTTCAGTAACAACATAAACGAATTATTCTCTTTTTTTCTTGCTATAATTCGTCAATGTCTGATACTACCTGTCTCAATTCATTTAAACTTTTTAAATAAATTGAGCTCAATTATCAGGCCAGTTGTTTTTGACGATTTATTTTATTGTATAACTACAGTACTCTGTCAATTCAAAATGCTAATTAACTCCAGACCTGAATATTTAAGAGTTCGTCCATGACTTTTATAAATTTGAAAGTATTGAAAGATATAAAGTAGCTTCCCCTTCCTAATTAAATGAGTTCTCTGATCACACCCCAAAATCTTGCTGATTTCAAGAGTTCTGCATAAAGACATTTTTCTTTTGTACTTTTTTATCTATTAATTCTCTTCTGACCCTTTTTACCACAGAGATATAGGCTGACTGATAATCACAACTTGTCAGTGTTAGTCTCCTGAAGCCTCGCTTTCTCTGAACTCTGCAAACCTACTCCTGCTAATATGCTTAAATTCAACAAGTATTCAAGTTTATGCAGCTTGAAGTTAGAAAATACACATAAAATTGAGTGGGAAAATTTCTAAGTTGCCTTATAATTGTGCAAACAGAGGTTGTGATGTTTATATTTAACTTTTTGAAATAATTTCTGAAATGAATAATTTATTACAATTCAGCTGTAGAAAACCGGCCCATCACTGTTTTGTTGCTACCATTTGCTTTTGTTCCACAGCTGTCGGGACAGTTTTCTCAGCGCGTGTTCAGGAAGCTGCCGCCTCGAGTTTGCGTCCCATTGAAGAACATTGTCAGCGAGGAGTTCCTCAGAGCGGGGTCTGTGTTTCTTCATATTGAAAAAAGCAAAACAAATTTAACTTGTCTGTAAGTTAGTTTTAGAAGTGAAGATCCTTTTCAGACCTTTCATCAACACACGTTCGGGCTTGGATATAAATGGAAGCACAAAACCATTTTATCATCCTGAATGATCTAACCTCTGTCAACTCCTTTACTCGCGAATAATCACTTATCCACTTTACCCAGTGGGCTTTCAGCTAAACAACAGACAACAAGTCTTTAGATATTTCTGTAACAGAATAAATGCAGGAGTCATTGGAAATTTCTCCAGCTGCAGGGAGCAGAAAAAAAAACATTTTTTTTTCCATTAGAAGAAAGAAAAATTGGATGGGAAATGTTTCCAGTCTGAGAAACATTGGCAGCCATGTTGTTGAAACTGAAGACGTGCTACCCATCACTCTGACTGAGCGGCCAGAATAATGTCGTCTTGTCATGCTAAACTCTAAAAAATAAAAAATAAAAATAGACAGAAAAGGATATTATTCTGATCGCTAAACAGTTTCAAACTAATCCTAATCAAGTTTTAAGTTTCAAATCAACATAATGGACAAATGTTACTGACATAACTTATGTTATTGCTGCTTTATTTAGTAGCAGTACTATTAGTTGTTTTTCTGTTTTAAATCAAAGCAGTTCTTACACATTTTCATATATTCCATTGTAAGTATATTGTTGCTGCGTTATATTTCCAGAAGGTTATCATACTGTTAGAATCTCATTTGGAAAAATGCTTATTTCAGATTTTGATAAGCTGCTTTTATTGGGGGACCTTTAGGCCTTAAAGACACAACATAATGCAACTAAAGACGAGTAAAACAGTTTGAATCTTTAGATTTTTAATCCGTATAGTCATCCTTTCTTTTCATTCAGCCTTAACTGGCAAATAATTGGATGAAAATGTAAGTCATGCTTCACATTTTCACACCAGCAGGTAAAATGAGTTTCAAAACCAGTTGGAATGACAGAAACTGCGCTACGCTTTAAAAATAGCTCATCATCAGTGTGTCAGTGTGCAGCTTTTTATATTGCACATATATCCCAAGTGTTTTGAATCGAGCCTCTCTGCAGCAGACAGCCGTACCTGATTCACATCACTGTTCTCACCAGGCTATAGGCCACACAGTGTGTGGGAACAATTGTAGCGAACTGATATGATTATCACAATATTAAGTGTAATACTGCGGTTGCAGGATTTTTAGCCTGAATACCAATGTTTTCTCTTTCTAAAGCGTGAAACGGGATTCCTACCTGCTGTCCTGTATACAAATAAACACTAATAATTGTAGAAAACCCTTACGTTTTCTCTAAAAATGTGCACTATAACATCGTTATCAGAGAGAAGTTATCAAGAAAAACGGTAGATGCGTGCAAAAAAATGCCAACAAAGATTTTTCCATTGATTATTGAGAATGATCGGAGTAATTTTCTGCTAGCCCATCGTTGCTAAAGTGTTGCAGCTCAAACGGCGTTTAAGTATTGCCGTTCGGTTCCAGGCACATCTTCCTCGGCTTCACCAAATGTGGCCGCTACGTTCTGTCCTACACCAGCGACTGCGGAGAAGACGACGACTTCTCTTTCTACACCTACCACCTCTACTGGTGGGAGTTCAACCTGCACAGTCGACTCAAGCAGGTAAGCGGAAGGAAGCCAGAGCGTCCCCTGCAGGTGTTTTGATCGGCGGACCTCTTGTACGAGCGTCTTTCCCCCGTTGTTCTCTTCAGGTCCATCATGTGCGGCTGTTTGCGGGCGAGGAAATCTACAGCGACCTGTACCTCACCGTGTGCGAGTGGCCAAACGACCACACCAAAATTGTCATCTTTGGTTTCAAGTAGGAAATGCTGCCGGCACACTTGAGCTAGCATTCTGTCAGGGCCGACGTTTAGCTAAGAGGGTTTTTTTTTTTTTTTCCCTCTCCGTTCAGTACACGCAGCTCAAGTTCTGTGTTGATGAACCTGATGATGAGCGACGAGAACAACCGGGACATCTACATCACCGTTGCCTCCATGCCTCCGTCCCGGCCGTGCTCAAAGTGCTGTCCGCTTCCTTCGGCCACAACCGTACGGACAGGTGAACCTCCACGCGCGCGCGGCTTGCTCCTGCTCTCTCGCCTCCTTCTCCCCAGCCGCATTAATCCGTTTGTGTCCTGCAGGAAGTGGTGAGTGCCTTGAACACGGGTACGTGCTGAACAGCAGGTACCAGGTGGTGTACCCGTTTCCCACCTTTCAGCCAGCTTTCCAGCTGAAGAAGGACCAGGTCGTCCTGTTGAACACTAGCTACTCTCTGGTGGCCTGTGGCATCTCGCTCTGCCCCGGTGAGGCCAAAACACAACGAGAACGATCTAAACAGTCGGCGTGGATGCATGCGACCCTTTCACGCCTAATGCAAAATAGAGTTAAAGTGGTGTTTAACTTCACATCCACTTTAAATACACACATCACAGGTCAGGTTTTGTTTTCTCCCCTAATCTGTGTTCACTTTATTTTCAGAAAAACAAGATCAGTCATCCCAGATCCTTTACACAAAGGGAGCTGCGCAGTCAACTCAAACCTCATCATCTCTTTCCTCGACATCACCCGACTCTTCATCGTTACCCCAGGGATCTCCAGAGAGCCGGCTTTTCCCCTGCAGGCCCCCTCCGGTTCCCTCGTCGCCCAGCCAATCGCAAGCAGCCATCAGAGCCCGGGAGTTTGCAGCCGACCTCTTCCGGCGAGCCCAGGGAGGGTTTGGAGCGGCGAGAGAGACCGAGCGCCCCGGGGAGAGGAGAACAGCCGACGGCGACGAGAAGGAGGCGCCGCATAAAGCGGCAGACAAAGGGATTAACACAGACCCCTCGAGAGCGGAGGAGGATTGCAAAGACAGGAGAGCGGAGGACAGACGGACTAGTTCGCAGCAAGCGTCTGCGTCGTGCGGAAGCCCTCGTCTCGCCGCGTCTCCCGCCTCTCCTCCACCGTCGCTTCCATCGACCTCGGCGCCGTCCTCGAGCCAGGATCCGAGCCCCAGCGAACCCGGATACGTCAACTACTCCCGTCTCCACTACCGCCTCCAACAGCAGGGGGCAGCAGAGCAGAGTTCAGGAGGAGCCGGAGGTGAGGGTTTCAGTGTCTCTGAGTTCCTTCCACACTTTCCTCAGTAAACTAATAGTTTGTTTTTCCAGGCTACGAGGACGATAAAGTCCAGCTGCCCTTCACTGTCACCGATCTAAAAGGGAGAAACCTGCAGCTGATCACTGGGCCGCATAATGGACAGGTGTGTGTGTGACATTATGTTAGAGAATACATCCGTCTGGCACAACCTTAACGGGAGGTAAAAATAAATGCTTGATATGACTTTTGAAATCACATACTGACCTGCTTCTGCGTTAGCTGTAATGTTGTGGCGTTTCCATGGTGTTTTGCGCTCCTTTAATTGAATATAAGGTCGCAATAACGGAACAAACCGTTTAATTTCCCATTTGGACGGTTTCAAGCTGCCTCTGTGTTTCTGTGGCAGAGTGTTTGTGTAGAACAACTCACTCTGGACTTCGAGTATCTCATCAACGAGGTGATCAGGAACGACGCCGCCTGGGCTCCTCTGTTCTGCTCCTTCAGCGATTATGACGTCGTGATCCTAGAGGTAAACACACACCCGCTCACTCGGCACGAGTCGCAAAGTTCAAACCAGTAAAGAACATCTGCAGAATTGGGACATGTGCAGTTAAAGCAAGAGTTTGATTTTTATTAAAAGCTTTTCGTTCAGCGGCTCCCAGAAATCTTCAGACCGCTGCTAAAATGTCAGCATTTTTTTTTTCCAGTTAAACTGTGTAGATATGGAAACAAAATCTGTTTTGGCTACAAACCAGTAGCAGAAAAATCTATTTGTTCACTTATCACAAAGCGTACAGTTTATGCAGAATCACCATTTTCACACATTGCATGTTTTCTATTCTGCAATCCTGGTTTATGTAACATAGGACAACGAAGAAAGATGTTAATAGTAGGAACAGTACAAAAACTGCACATTTTATATATATATATATATATACATACATACACTTTTTGAAAACTTTGTTTTTGTGTGAACCTTTAACCTGATGCTGCTGTTACACCCAAATCTGTCCTTTGCTGGACAATGGAGTCTGTTCTATTCTATTCTAAAGTATCTCTTGTAATCTGGCTGTACAGCAGGAATCCTCTAGAGTCTGGCTTATTTAACATGATGACAAATGAAAAATGTCAGATGGATACATAAAGAGGCCTTGATGCTCCTCAGGTTTGCCCAGAGACCAACATTGTGATGATCAACATTGGCCTGCTGCTGTTGGCGTTCTCTGTCTCAGACGAGGAGCACTGCAGGTACTCTTCCTCTTCCTCCTGATTCTCCTCTTTAGCCTTTCAGCTCAGCGTTTCTCTCATCTCCGTTCTCATTTCGTGTCTTTCAGGCCAAACACGTACCATTCTAACCTGCAGGTCAGTTGGGACCTTAACACAGGCGTGTGTCGCACTGTGGGTGTGGGTGACCTAACGGAGGTCAAGGGGCAGACTAGGTGAGCACGCACACACACAGATCTGGCTGTTCCTTGAAAAGCTGAGTGTAAGGGTCATTCCTCTCTGTCCCTGGTAGTGGGAGTGTGTGGAGTTCCTACAGAAAGTCGTGTGTGAACACCGTGATGAAGTGGTTGGTTCCTGAGAGCAGCTCCCGCTACATCAACCGCATGACCAACGAAGCTCTGCACAAAGGTGAGCGTAGGCTTACACACACACACACACACACACATATACATCTGTGTCACGTCATCAGTCTTGTCACATTAACTGGGATGAACATAAAAATAATTTTGGCCGTTTTTATCGATTAATCTAAATTTTGGTTTTTGAAAGATCTGGATTTATTTATTTTTTTTTCCACCAACGCTGTCCTCTTAGTTTCCATAGCGATGTGACGTCAGCACGCCCTGAGCCGCCATCTTGCTTGACAGCCGTGTTTTACAGCTTCTGTTTTCCTGGACTCAGCGCAGTACTAGGGCTGGGCTAAGATTTTTTTTATTATTATTTTTAATTACGAGAATAAATCAAACAATTACCAGGATCCAGTCGTAACATTAGACAAATGAAGTAGTACTTTTATGAGAACTTCAACATGACAACATAAAAGTAAAAATGAGGACTGGTGAGCATCATGTGAAGCTGTACTTTGGTATCAGTTACACAGATAAGGAAATATTTCATCTTTTAACACATTGACGTTAAATTATTAAATTAGCAGGACTTTCAAACGATGGCGGAAATAAAAGTTAAGTTCCATCTGTTAATCCATTTGTGCCTCCATCCATCCACTCGTCCTATAAATTGATCCTTCCATCCTTCCATCCAGTTTATTAAGTTAGGAGATTTTTACAGCTTTAAGATGAACTGAGAAGTCTGGAAATTTGAGTAAAAATCTATAAAAGTTTGTTGTCCGAATCCCCGCCTCATTTTAACTGTGGGGGGAAAAAAACACATTGTTCCTACAAAATGTTCTAAGGTCTTGATCAACTTGTCTCGCTCAGGCTCATCTCTGCAAGTGTTGGCAGACAGCGACCGATGCACTTGGATTGTATTATGAAGGGAAATTTGGAAGTAACAAGAGTTACAGAAACCAAATCACACATTCACCCAAGAAGACGCGTCGTCTCCTTCAGCGAAGAGTTCACGTCACGGCAGCACTCTTCCACTGCAGGGGGTTTAAGTTTAAAAGTGTAATTAAAACTAACCAAACAAAGGCTTGTCTGCTGCAGATTTGTTTGGTTTATGGATTTGTAGCTGTTTTGTAAGTCTTTACTGTAATGTTGCAGCCACCGAAACCAAGAGCTGAACTGAACAAAGATGTCATTTGTACTTAGTTTTCTTGTTTGTTTTGTTTTTGGTTTTTTGTTTTTTACACAGGAAGGTATGCTGTTGATGTTTGACTGACTTTGCGTTTGTTATAATTCAGTGTGGGTTTATTTGTGAGGATGAGTGTGACGTGAACGTTGAAACTCGATGCGTTCGGCTGCTTCTGAACAAGTGTTTCCTCTCAGTCTGGGTCAGTTCAGTCCGCTGCAGTGTTTTAAACCAGAACCAGGTCTGTACCATTCTCATATTCCTGTCATAATCATCTGCCAACTGGATTAGAAATGACTGTCTGACTGGAAATATTTTGTTAAATTAAAATATCTGAATTAAATTACATGTTGTTTTGAGCTTTTGTGTTCACAACCTGACAGATTTTTAACCGTGGCTTCATGTTACACGATTGCAGTTTAAAGAAGCAGTGTTATGCGTTTTCCAGGCACAGGCTGTAATTTTCTAGCACAATTAAGTAACTGTTATGTTGATTTACTATAAAAATGCCATAAATATCAAGCATAAAAGAAATTTGACTTTGCATTTCACCACCTTGAAATTGGCCTCTGTCTCTTTAAGAAGCTCCTGTTCTTTCTGTGGCATCTTTAAAAATCTGGAAGCTGCTTGGTTTAGCTGGAGATTAAATTACGTTTGCAAAAGCATCTGATGGAAGGAAGGGTGAGGCTGGAGTTTATTTACTTAAAAATAATATATGTAACGTTATGTCAGAGTTAAGACTGATCAATGTAATTTTAAAAATATTCAAATTTAATTTGAACTTTAACTTAAAGACCTAACCTGGCATCTTGATCAGATGAGAGAGACGTGTTCAGGTGAGGAACAAAGACGGGACAAAACTCAGGCGTGGAGAGGAATCACATCTCTTTACTTGAAGGGATGAAGCTACAAACGTCGATCACAGGTTTAAGTACAAAGATCTCCAGTATAACATCAAGAGGACAAAATTTAGAAAAAAGGTTCCCCAATACAAGCAAGGAACAAATTCACAAACTTTGACATCAAAAGGTTAATTTATATTCTTCAAGTCAGATATTTCTGTCATGTACATTTAAACGGAACATTTTTTTTTTTTCCTTTGCAAAGATCTTTGGTGGGATCTCAGTGAAGAGATGGTCCTGAGAGACATCCCACTGCTAGAATTTTTAGTTTTACACTTGGAACATAAAAGTCTGTTTTTGTTTTGCTCATGCAACACAAGAAGCTGCAGGATGTGAGCATTATGTTCTTTGGAGGAGGGACAGGGGGGGTGAGGGGGGTCCACACAGATCCACCATATTTCACATGCTGAGACTGTTATCACAGAGGAAACACGCGCCGTGTTTTCACTCCGGATGATGGACGTTAGGACAACATCTTAAGGCAATAATGGTTAGACGACATTAAAAAATAGAGCAGGTATAGATATTTAACCGTTTTTCACAAAAGATACGCAATAAAATTCATCCACAGTATGCCATTTCATAAAATAAACATCAACTTTCTTCTCTACAAAAACCTCTAGAGACAGGCTGCGGCTGGTACGACACAACGGAAATGTTCCCAAAGAGCCGGGATGGGCTTTGGCCTGACCACGTGACCCGCTGAAGAGGGCCACGGCGTTGTAGAAAGAGTGTGTGTGTGTGTGTGTGTGAAGGGGTTGCACGTAAACCTAAAGATGGGTGAAAGGGAGAAAAGAAAGAAAGACCATCACCTAGCAGGAGTGCCACCATCTTTTTTTTAAAATAAATATACAGCGCCTTGCAAAATTATCCATACTTTTTTTTTTTTTTTTTTTTTTTTTTTTTACATTAGAACCAAAAACTTATATTTTTTGTTTTTTTTATTGGGATTTTATGTGACGGATCACTTGGAAGTAATGAGCAACTATCAAGTGGATGGAAAATATTAGTTATATTTTATCTTTGTAATAAATAGTCTGAACAGATTTCCAGTTTTCCACAAGCGAAGCAGAGGACACATGCTGTGGGAATACTTTTTGTTTAGCGGGAATAAGAAAGAAGAAAAAAAAAAAAAAACTTGTGGGAAAAGAATTCAGCGTCTAGACGTAGAAAGGTGGTAGAAACGTATCCCAAAGAGACATGAAGCTGAAACTTGAGTTGATGAAAGATGATTTATGCAAATATCTGATTGACTGCAAAACAAAAACAAAAGCACATATTTTTTTCCTTCCACGTAACAGTCGTAAAGTACTTCCCGGTGATCTGCTCCATGAAAAATCCCAACAAAATCCCAACAAAGTCCACTCTGAGATGCGATTTCAAACAAAGAAGTAGAAAACGTTCAAAGGGTGTGAATACTTTTGACAGGCACACTAGTTACTCACCGTACAGTTCATGACAACACCAAGACCACTTCACAGGACATTCATTTATTAATCCACAATGCAGAATAGAATGTGTGTGTTTATATAGATCGCAAACTTTTTAGTTTTTTTTTCTTAAGATTAGAAATCTCTTAAAGGCACAGATCATCAGTTAGGTGGCCAAATCAAAAACAAACTAAAAAAAAAATAAAATAAAATATGGCAACCTCACCTAAAACTGTTCAGACATAATTCACGCTGCTGTATCGTTGCAGATGCTACTCTTAGATGTCCGTTTCTTACAGAGACATTAATTAAAGTCCTGCACACCCTCCCCCCGCCCCCTTGCACCCCACTGCATAGTCATTTCATTAAAGGCAAGCAATGGGTTTGAGTTAAAGAAGTACTGCTGAAGGAGACGGGACGATTCTCAGCGCTCCACAGCACTCAGGTCAGTGGTTAAGGCAGGACAGGAGGGAAGTCAAGAGCGTAATGTACTGACAGGTCAGGCTTTACAGGCGTGGGCGCTGGACAGACGGGGGAAAGGCACAGGGAGCGAGGGGAGAAGGGCCGGAGACGGTCGAGTGAAGGCAGAGAGGTCAACGACAGCAACACAACGGTACAGAACAGAGAGAGAGAGAAAAAAAAATTTAAAAACATTTTAAAAAATCTGAGATGGGCTCGTCCACATTCCCACGTTTCACAGACATGATGCAGACCACCGTGGTTTCAGGACAGGATGGCATGATCTGAAACGTGAAAGCGCACGCGGTCAGCTCAGGGCGATGCGCCGTGGGCCTGGGTCAGGGCGTGGTGCAGGTTCAAGCTGGTCCTGGGCTGCTTGGCCGGCGGCTCCATGTCGCACTTATCCTCGTCCACCTTCAGGGAGCTGGACTGCAGCATGATCTCGCCGCTCTCCTCCTCGCTGTCCTCCTCGTCGTCGTCCTCTTCTTCTTCTGGCGGACAAATGTCGGCGGTAAGGACGAGAGCACGAGCGGAAGCTGAGCGCGCATGGCCGTCACAGAGGAAAATACATCTTCGGACATTGTTACACAGTAACGTGATAATCAGACTGTACAAATGTGACGACTTCCTCCAGACGGTGGCGGTAGTGAGCTTTAGGCTGCACTGAGAGACTCAACAGGGGAAGGTGTTTATATACCAGCCTAATTTGGGAATGTTATGAGAAATAAATGGCTAAATATTTGGCTGGCTTATTGTTGCTATTCCTACAAAAACAGTGTCGTAGAAATCAACATCCCCATGAAATTAGGTTCTAGATTTACGCAGCATCAACCGCTTCCTTTGCCTTCGTTCCAAACTGCTGGAATCAAGAAATTTGAACTAATGTCTTCAGCCCGTCAATTAGGAAAGCTGATGAAATCATCACATTTATACCACATAATTATCTCGTTTTGTACAACATAAGCGTGACGCTGTAATGTGACAGTGTGATAACGTTCAAAAAAGTATTTTCCTCCGTGACAGCAACGCTCCTCTGTGCATCAGGGATGTTTTCTTTACCTTTATCCAGATCTGGAGAGTTTCTGTTCTTAATGGTGCTGGCAAACTGCAACAGAGAAAAGACAAAACAGCAAAGATGAAAAGAAGATCGAATCAAAAAAAAAAAAAAAATAGCACCTTGCGCCGAGACAGAGGAAGAGCGCGTGGCGTTACAACGTACTTCTCCCATGACTGCGATGGGCGTCTCCCCTTTGGCCTTGGCCACCCTGTGCTCGATCAGGTAGTACATGTACTCGTCGTACAGCAGGCGGATCAGGTGGAAGGAGCCGAAACTTGCGGCGCTGCGCAGAGTCAGGTCTCGGATCACCATGGAGCTGGGGAAGAGGGAGGTCATGTACAAAATGTACATTGAAAGAAAAAACTTGAAGGGATTCCTGGTCCGGGTTTCAACCAACTTAAATTTAAGACTTTTTTTTTTTTTTTTAGACAACTATGAATGGAATTTAAGACCTGCGTCTCCACAGGAACGTACAAACTTCATCCAGCCAATCTGGCAACAAACGTGCACTTACCTATAGAAGGACCAGTTGAGCAGAAAGACTTTGGCCGCCTTGGGCAGCGACGCCGGGTTTTGCTCGTAGGGCTTCAGCACCTGGGAGACGACTCCGTCCAGCCAGGACGCCCACTGCTCCAGGGAGTTCTGCTGCTGCAGCGTGGCCTTGAAGTCCTGCTCCAGCCGCTGGACCACGCGGTCTTCACACTGACACACCCAGGATGCCTGCTCCTGAGGACGGGGACACGGGGCTCAGTGTCCGGCCCCGCGGAGACGGGCGGACAGCGAGCATCGGCACCGACCTGCACATTGGTGAAATCGACGCGGTTGAGGTCGGAGAGCATTTGGTTGATCTGAGCTGAGTTCTTGAGGACGGCGCGGGCGGCCTGCGCCAGATGGTTCAGGCTGGTGTAGCGACGTAACGTCTGGGAGAACGAGCCCACGCACACCACCTGGAAACGAAACACGTAGTAGCCTTAGCAAACGGCTGAACGTCAGAAAATCACAACATAAACATCAATGTCAAGTTGTTGATTTTTTTTTCAACAGACGAGACGTAAAAATGAGGAAACGCATTTTCTCGACGTTTTGCTAAGGTGCTCATTTCTCCACATTTGTCATCTTACAACCAGATTTTAATTTGTGGGTCACAGTTTCGCAAAACATTTTGGGCCCCGCTAATCTGGGCATTCAAATTTTACATAAATCCCACCAAAAAGGCGGTTTGAGGAAATAACACGACAGAATGTGGAAACGCTCACGGGGTGTAAATACTTTTGCAAGGTTCTGCATTCAAAGACATATTTAAACTTCTAACATGTTTCTAAAGCATGTTTCTAAATTAAGTTGTTCAAGTAGTAAAACTAAACAGGAAGTCTAAAACAACACAGCATGGCAACCCGTCTGTAAAAGTTCTCGCACCTTGATGCGAACCATTTCCTCAGGGATGTTCATCATGGCGCCCGTCAGCCAGTTCTCCAGACTCTTGGCAAAGTTGCGGATGGCCTGAGTTAAGGCACCTAAAGGTGGGAAATTTGTTATTAAGACAACGAAACGTAACCATAATCGCTCTAAACATTTGAAAACAAAAGGATCCGTTTTAAAACAAGCTAAATATGCAACCCACTGATTAAAAAAAAAAAAAAAATCACCACATTTACTGTAGTTTTTTTTATCACAAATTATTTTACATATTAACATGAACAGATTAGATTTTTTTTTTTGCTTTAAGTACAAATAGATGAAAAAAAAACAAAAAAAACGCTGCTACATCAGCACGCCCTTGTTCTCTGATCGCCACGTTTGACGCAGCTGAGAGTCGATCTCCGGGTTTTGTCCTCGCTGACTTACTGGGGATGGGTCTCAGCACGTCTGGGATCAGGATCTCCACCAGCGTCTGGTAGAGCAGGTTATCGCAGTCCCTGGTCCAGCGCAGCACCGGTTCAAACTTGCACAGAGCCACCAAACAGGACCTGGGCAACCGTTTCTCAGACTCGTCGTGACTGACGGAGGAGTTGCACAAGAGAAGAAGAGTGTTTCTGTCTGTCCCGTCGCAGGCAGCGAGCAAGGTCAGGCTGCGACCTTAAACGTTCATTTATCTTATTGGGATTCTATGTGATGAAGGAGCCCACAGTCAGGAAGTGGAAGAAAGATACAAGGTTTTTTTTTTTTTTTTTTTATTTGAATAGTAATATGTGACACGTGCCACTGTGTCAATAAACTATTTGTTAATAAAGTGACATTTAAAAAGTTGGTTGTACTGAATTTTGCTTAGGGATGTCAGAGTAAAAAGGGGGCTAAATCCAGAGGCACACCACACTTTTTAGATTGGTATTTTTGAAAAAGATTGATCATCCTGTCACTTCACTTCAGCGTCACATAAAATCCCAATAAAATGAGAATACGGATATCATTTCTTGATCACCAGAGGTGACCCAGAAGTTACTCCAGCCAAAGTGCTAAATATTAGCAAACACAACCATCAAATAAATAAAACTAAATAAAAACAAATATGTACATGGAAACACGCGAGTCTATAAATCTACAAACGAATCCAGAGTGAATGTAAAGGCGCCGAGTGGGCCGATGGCTACATGCAGAAATGACTTTCTGTGACAAAGTTCAAGGGGGGGATAATGAATCCTTTTGAGAAATTCTACTAAGACGTTCATAATCGTGTTTAAGAAGCTTACAGGTTGAGCGATTCTGCGTCGTTGCTCTGGCTGAACCTCCAGAAGGATTTCCACAGAGTCTCAACCAGAGTGAACTGAAGGTTGATCATCACATCCAGAACAGCCTGCAGGAAGAGGGAGAGGGAAGAGTGTTACGTCGACGTTCGACTAGCCGGTTGGAAATGTGTAAAAATCCAATAAGATAAAAAAATTAAAAAAATATGCAGAAACAAATGGAATGCCGTCAGCGAGTAAAGCCGTCCGGTTCCTACCTCACAGTGCTCTCTGTACAGAGCCTGGAAGGCCTTCAGGTGCTCCAAGTGGATCCCGTCAGGCAAGGCTTGATCTTGCAGATCAATTTTCACAAATTCTGGCAGCAGCTTCGATGCTTCTGAAAGCACAAAAAAAAAACAAGACAACAAACACTTAACTTTTTTTTTTTTCTTCTCGTTTCAAAACAAAACAAACAAAAACACAAAGGTGTTAGCATCTGTAGCCTTTCGCTTCGTCATTGGGCTAAGAAGAAATCAGCTGCTGTGATAAAACCACGCAACAATAAAGAGAAGGGGAGACATTTGGGAGTTCACGTTTCTCACCGAGGAACTGCTGGTACTGTTGCACCTGGGCTGAAATATCAGAGAGCCCCGCCGCCTGCTGCTGACCCGCCACGCCCGATGTCCCGTTGGCGATCCCCTGCGTCTTCTGCAGTGGCTTTATCCTGTCAAAATCGTCAGGGAAATGCATCAGAGCGCACAAAAACTGTCAGAATACGACACATGGAAAAGCAGCTCATACAACACAAAACAACAACAACAAAAAAAGTTGAAAATGCATTTCAGATGTTACCAGATTTTTCACTGGATTTAGGTCTGGACTTTGACTAGGTCATTCTGACACATGAATATACTTTAATCCAAACTAATTTGACTGCAGCTCTGGTTGTAAATTTAGATTGCAGATATTTTTTTACACATCTGCTCCATTCATCTTCCCATAATCTCTGTCCTTGCTGAAGAAAACATGCCCACAGCACAATGATGCCACCACCACGTTTTATCACTGCTAAGATGCCATTTTGTCTATGCGTTATGGAAATGTATTCAAAAACATTAAAATGAGTGTTTTACATGTGAGACTGTGTACTGTACAAACTGTGGGCAGTTCCATATGATTGGTCAATCACCACTAAAATGATTAGTTTGTATTTCAGTCAATCCGCTTCTTTAAACTATGATACAAGTATTGTATTTTTCACATAGTGCCATTTTATAGCACAATCAAGTAATTATGTTAGCTTCAGTTACTATAAATGTGCTTAATATATCAAGTTAAAGGAAATCTGATTTCACAATTTAGCACCTTGAAATTGGGACTCCGCCTCTTTAAGAAGCTGCTTTTCTGTCACACTCCACCTTCAGCATATCATCACAGCAACGTTTCTCCACTAAGCTTTTAACATTATTCTTAGAAGCAGTTTGCATGATGAGCTCAGCAGGTCGTCGGGTGTTTGCTAATTGCTGCTGCCGCTAGTTTGAAGGAGCTGAGTGGGGAAGGTGATCCGCCTTACGGTGATCCATGAGGCAGAAGAGTGGAAACTGGAGGAGCTTTGTGGAAACACATGTTGCTTTTTGAGAACAAGCACTTGGGGACCCCGTGAATGGTTGCCACAGGGGATTCGAGGACTTCTCAAACGTGTGTGAAAGAACTAAGGTAACACTCCAGGTGTGTTTTTAATGAGGGGATTAACATTATAGCATGGCGTGAAGCTCAAAACTTAAGCCGATACCTGTTTTTCTGTGAGAAAGGCTGCTGCCTCATGGCCATGTGCTGCTGCTCATCCATGAGTCTGAGCAGAGGGGAGCCGGATTTGATCCGCAGGCCGTAGTAGTGGTACTTGGAGTTTCCTCTGCAGAGGAACGCAAAGAGAAGAAGTGATGCCTTCGCCCTGGATGCCGCTCCCCACGTAATTCGGGTAAAATGTGTCTACCTGGTGCCCAGTCTTCGCGTGCGGAGCCCCATGAAGACGGACCTGATGAGTTTACCAAAGGACGCGGCGTTAACTGGCTCTAGTTTCTGCTCCTGGCAGTGCAGGATGTAGTGGTAGTAGAGGGTGCAGCGGGGCAAGCTGACCCCTTCTGCCCCCTCGTAGTTTTCCAATAACCACTGGACCTGAGTGGAGGGAGGGAGGAAACGGACGGAGGACACCGCGGACATGAATGGACTGGACTTCCTGGTCACCGCATCTCATTGGATCTCATATACTCACAGTAGCGGGAGGGGCGCGAGAGTTGGGGTTAGAGTAACTCTGTGCTCCCCCTCCCCCACCTGCTGCTGCGCCTCCTCCTCCCAACAGATAGCCCCCCTGGATGACATATCCCGCCGCTCCCGCAGCGCCAGCCCCGCTGTTGGCTCCTGCCGTCGCCACGGAAACCGCCTGCGAAGTCACAGATCCGGGGAGGTCCGAGTCGGGGCTGGGCGTGGCCTCGTAGAAGGCGGAGGAGGACGCGGGAGGGGTCTGGGTGTAGAGGGGCGAGTCGGAGAAAGGGAAGCTGTTTGATCGACTGGAGGAGAGAGAGAGGGGAAAAAAAGAAAAAAAGAACTGATATCAACACCTGCAGACAGAATGTTTCCACCTGCGTGTCAAAAAGGACCGTGAGGCGACGCATACATTGCGGATGTGGTAAACGCCGCGTCTTCTGCTCCATCCACGTACTGCACCTGGTCCGAGTAAACGTGCTCCACCTGAACAATCAGGAAAGAAGAGATTAGCATTAATGGTTTCCAGCCACATGGCAACGAAACTGCATTCCTTTCTTAATCCATTGGGATGAGCATGATGCAGGATTTTTGGGCGAGTTTTAGAATCTTTAGGACATTTGTGAGGTCAGACACTGATGTTGGACAAGAAAGACAGACTCCAATTCATCTACAATCTCCATTTTCTACCACAAAAATGACACAAAATTGTCCAAAATGTGCTTGTATGCAGAAGCATGAAGTTATTTTCATTGAAAATAAGGGGTGTGGGGGGGGGGGGACAAAGATTATAACTAAAAAATAACAACAACACAAGGTTAGTGAAAATAGTTGACAGAAAAACACTTTGGGCTTCAAATTATTCCTGCTGTATATTTCTGCTAGTTTCCTTTGGCTGGAACAGCAAATGTGACTCATGCCTGATATGACTGAGAGTCAAACGCAAAAACCAAACAATCGTTTACAAAAGGTTGAAGGAGATAGATAAAATAAACAAAAAAAATAAACAAGATAAAATAAAAAATAAAAAATAGGAAAATACTCTAATATAGCTAATGTTATCATGCTGGTGGTTTTATTTTGTAGGAATCCTCCATTCCTGTCATTTTCATACATTTCAGAGAAAGTCAAATACTTAGCCAGTATATTTTAGTCCTTCAAAGTAACTAAAGGGAGAACATTTTTGGGTTTTGGTTTTTAGAATCGACATTTTTGAGGCCACCTTTAGTTTTAAATGTTAGTTTTAAAAAAAAATATTCAAAAATATCCGAAATTAGCACATCAAAAAATTTAAGCTTCGGTGTACTACAGCAGTCTATTTCTTCCACGTTCTCATTTTCACTTTATTATTATTTTCTTAGGAGGCACCATAAAGTGACTACTTCATTCTACTAATATTGCAACTTTATGTATGAGTTTATTCCCAAATAGTTAATAGTACTTTTTTTGTCACAATAATATGACTTTATTCTCAAAATTAAACAAATTCTTAGCCTGGTCTTGATCCTCGGTTGAAGCCAGATCTCTGATCCAAGGCAGTTTGAAGAGAAAGGGAGCACAGGTGAGCAAAGGGGCTGAGTTTTTTTTTTTTTTGTTTGTTTATCAAACTAATAAAACTCATTATCAGGAAATCAGTCGGTGCCCTGTTACCACATCCACTTACTGACCAGACCAAAAATATTTAGCAGAGGGTTAATTTAAACGACAAACAATAAACTCACACCTTGTTTGTATAATCACAGGATCTTTAAAAAAAATAATAAAAAAACAAGCCGTTTCTAAAAAACAAAAAGAAAAACAAAAACAACCAATTAAGATCCAAATTTTCACTATGAACCAATCATTTTGACCTCCTTGACTTGAACTTTGAGCTTTCTCCCACAGAGTGCAATGTTACGTAATCAGCAACGAAGCCATGTTACGCATCTTTTGTCTAACTACAAAGATGCGACTGAGGAATAAAATTCATGTGACATTACTGCACCAATCAGAGCCTACCTTATCTTATCTAGTGTGTACTATGCAGAGAGAGAGAGAGAGAGTCTGTTTACCTCCTGGTTAATATGCACAGACTGCAGGCTGCTGATGTGGCCTGTCTGAATCCTCTTGGTTGGCTGCGTCACTGCCTGCAACACTGACCTCTGTGGGAGAGGTAATCCCAAACTCGTCAGTTAAGGCAGGCTGCTGCACAGTCGTCTGCGCAGCAGCCTGTGCATTGTGCAGTTTCTCACCTGTGGCGGAGTCTGCACGGCCTGGACCACCTGAGTGGGGATGCCAGGAGCAGGTGGGCTGGAGTCCGACAGGCTGTCGTTGGAGTGAGCCGAACCCTCTGAAAGACAGGAGAGCAATGGAGGAGGGAGATGTTCACAAGAAGAACGAGACAAAAAAAAAAAAAAAACACAAAAAAAGCAAAAAGGACAGACGCAGAGACCCCAACAACAAGTTTGGTACTCACGAAAAACCACCTCCAAGTCATAATAACAGCCGCTGCAAAACATATTGCTGCTTAATTTCTTTTTTCTGCTCCACGGAGCAAACATGGAAGAGGGAAAGTGTGTCTGTCCATCTCTCCCCTTCTGTCCTTATATCTCGCATGCAAAAGGACAGCCTTGGACAGCTAATCTCCCCAGATGGAGAGAAAAATCCCTCCATCTTGTAAACATGCAGATCAGATGAGAGAGGGAAATGAGAGGTGCATGTGGGCCGACGGACGGGAGGAGGAAAACAAAGGATGGAGAGCAGGCAGTGGAGAGGGCAATCACTTCTTTGTAACCTTCAGGATTTAAATTAAAAAAAAAAACCCCGGAGCAGAACCCTTCTTATCGTGTTGCTTTATTTTTTTTCTTCAAACCTTGGCTGAAAACAGCTAAGCTACTGAGCTTCCACCTAACTGTGGCACATATGAATATTAAAGTTGGTAAACTATAGATCAATTCTCACATTAGATGTGCCTAAAGTGGCTTTTTTGTAAACCCCCCCCCCCCCAACAAAAAAAAAAAAAAAAAAAACAAAAGGAGAAAGAAAAAAAAGA
>NW_015113816.1:177239-196164 GCF_001443285.1 Poecilia latipinna
CTTAAAAAAAAATCCATAAAAAAATGTGAAGAATGGGTTTTTTTTTCACCCCCCCCCCCCCCCAAAAAAAAAAAAAAAAAAAAAAAAATATATATATATATATATATATATATATATATATATATAAAAAACTGCATGTCTTCCTGAAATAAGAGCTTATTTTCCCACTGAGCGATGATGATCGTTCAAAATGCTAATTTCAATAGCATTTTTAAATGTTGCTGACTGTAGTTTTAAGTCAGCAAAAGTGTTGTTTTAGACCAGGGGTGCCCAAAGTCGGTCCTCCAGGGCCGGTGTCCTGCATGTTTTTAGTTTTCTCCCTGGTTGTACTAACAACCTTTTCAGCTTGTCAATGTTCTTCTTAGGCTTCTAACGAGCCATCATTTGATCCAGGTGCGTTAAACCAGGGAGAGAGCTAAAACACGCAGGATGCCGGCCCTCCAGGACCCACTTTGGGCATCCCTGTTTTAGGACAACACTTCCTAAACAGTGTTGTCCTAAAACAACACTTTTAGGAATTTTAAAAATCCTAAAAGCTCTTAGCAAAATAGAAAAAAAAAAAAACCCCAACAACAAATAAGCTGAATGGGGTCATTTTATGAGCTGGAACTGCTAATAAATATTCAGATTCAGAGTTCTGGTCCAACTAGTTGCACTACATTATGAAATGGGAACCAGGCCCGGGCCTGTGAGCTTTTAACTCTAGGTGAGAGTGCACAGTGTTACCTGATACAATCAGGCAAAGCCATCTAGGAATAGATAGGCCCTAAATTTAACATACAAGACACATAGGATCAGGTTATGGGAGGTCCATTTGTTACACACATGAGAAAAAAAACAACAACATTGAGCTAGTAAAAACCCATTAAAACTGATTAAAGGTATACCATGGTTTTAAAATCAGTTTGAAATCTTCTTTTAATGAGACCCCAAAGAAAGAACGAGCAAGAAGGGTTTTCAGCAGCTGTTGGGGAGCGTAGCGGATCTCCACACGGCCCCTCCCTCACCTACTGTTACACACTGTTACTCAACTGGCTTGGAGAAAGCTACCCTGTGTCCCTCCCCCCTTCCAGGGAAAACAAATTTAGCTGTTTGGAAATATTTCCTTTTAGCAGCAGCGGGAACATTATTTTTCATTTTTGGTCTTAAACAAAAGCAAGTTAGACGTTTGTGTAACTTTTCCGTGAGTATTGAGAATACAGGTTGAAACCTTCATGCGTTAAACAGAACTGAAACACCAAGATCAGCTACAATCCGGCTTCAGGGGCAGAGAAGACGCTAAGTAAAACTGTTGTAGTAGCCGACCTACAGCTGCACACTGACAGTCAGCTGCAAACAGGCGAGGCTTTACCCCCAGTATACGAGAAAGACGAATTCAGTGGTTTGGAAATATATCGTGCTGAACTGGTAAAATTTGTGCTAGTGATTAGATCATGTTAGCAATCAAATTGTGTGATCGGCGTACATCGATTGTGTCCAAATGTGATTCGGTGAAACTGGTGTATTTCTACCCAAAGCCATATTAAATATAAAAAATATATACGCTCAGGACTCCTGATCCAAAGATGGCGTCCAGCACTACTGTCACACAAATAAAGTTTCAAAAGTTATAATGCAAAAATATAAAACCATACCAAGTATTTTTGGTTTAGTTTCTAGTGCAAATATCTTAGTACAATTGAAATAAAGCAAAACTAGCTGACAAGTAACTTTATTCCATGTTATTAGTGAAATAATATGTCAGTGGAGCTAGTACTTTTTAAATCAATAATAAGGAATTATTGATCAAAACCAAGCTTCTAAGAATAAATACTCGTAAGTTAGTTTTGTCTTAATCCCAGTGCACTAAGATATTTGACCAAATATACTTGATAAGATTTAGTGTTTTTGCAGTGTATTGATATCCAACAGGAGCGCAGACTTGCATAGAGCTGCTGCTTTATGGCATTTTTAGTGTCATACACACAGACAGCAATGCGGCTTCTAAAATTCAAAGCAGATGGAAAGAGGATGCCATTATCTATTATTTTTTTTTATCTTTTTCTAAAGGGCGTAGCCTCTGCTTTGTGAATCTGGTCTGGTCACTTCGTGCTGAAACTAAACAATCACCAGACTGAGTTTAGCTAAGGGCCATAACGAATGAGGAGTAGGCGAACTAATTAATGCGATGTAATTACACGACAGCCTCTCACCTGTAACAGTCACTATGATGTACTGGGGCGAAGCGCTCTGGCCATTACTCTTCTGGACAGCAGCGTGCTGGATATCAGGGCCCACGTAGTGCTGCGTGGGCGTAGTTGGCACCACTGCCTTCTGGCTCTGGGTGGGTGGCGCTTGTGAACAAAGTGCATCCTGTCCTGCTTTAGAGGCCCTGGCCGCTTGGCTGGCCGACGAAACGCTTCCAGAGGCTGCCGGGAGCTCGGACAGGAAGTGTGCAGTTTTGGCAGATGAGGGCGTGGTGGTAGCAGGCGTTGCTATGGTTACTGCGTTGGCCTGCTGAGGCTGAAGGTCCTCAGAGTATCCACAAGTCGCCATGGCAACCAATCCGTTGAGGCACCAGTTCTGTGGATGAAAAGGAGGCAGCGCTCATTAACTAAAGTGCCGGGAACAAACAATGAAACCCAAATTGCTTACTTATTATCGATACACTACATGTTTTTACTCAAGCAAACCTTGTGTGCACTATTTTGTGTGTGTGTGTGTGTGTGTGTGTGTGAAGCAGAATAGGTCTAAGAACTCAGGAGTTTCCTTTTTTTTAAATCTGGTAAGAATGTTTTAATAATAAATAAGAACATGACCTCTCTTTCTAACTAATTTCTCTCACCTAATTTTATGTCAGTCTTTCACGCACAAGTGAAATATATTAAGTGATAATAAGTTCATTTGTATTGCACTTTTAAGGAACAAGGCAAATGCAAATCAAAATGCTTTACACAATAAAAGCAGAAGACAGCACCCAATTATGAAGCAAGCAGTAAGCATCACATCTTGTCAAATACCATCGTCAAAAATCATCAGGAAAATATAAATTAAGCACATTGATCAATGCTGCTAATCAAAGGCAGCTCTAGACAGGTGGTTTTTCAGCCTTGATTTAAAGAAACTCTGTTTCAGAATTTTTAGGTTTTTTTTTTTTTGGAAGTTTGTTTCAAGTTTGTGCACAAGCCTAATATGGGAAGCAATTTTATGACATAATATGTGGACAGAAACCTCCAACCAGATATTTGTCAAATCAGTTCTTCATATTTAAATAGAATATTTATTTCAGCTGCGCAAAAATACTGTTTGTGTCATTTCAGTTATCTTCAAATGTCATTCCTGCTACAATAAATGAGGCCACTGCTACAGCTCCTGATATCTGCCAGAAAATCCATCATATGTGCCTGATTTTTTTTTTGACTAAGTAATCACATTTTACATAAGACCTCACTGCAGCAGTGAGAAACATGAGAATGAACAATTATGAATAAATTAGATAGATTGGGTTTATTATTACCAGTACTTCAAAAAGGTGTTTTAGACATCAGCAAAGTAATTTCTGGCTGGAGCACACATGGAGTCATTTAACCCTTCAGTATATAAACCAGCAAGCAGAGTTATCCTGTTACCATTTGGAGGTTGCTATGGCAATCAGGTTATAGAGAGTACAGCTGCCTTGGATCAAGGCCAATGAAATAATAACTAACTAATAAATTGAAAACTCTTGGTAATTTTGTTTAACTACCATACAGACTTTACTGGATTGGAAGAATTATTCAGAATAATTTCCTAACGATTGTGTTAAACTCTATTTATACTATTGATTACACTTGGACATCTAAAATGCAAAGTCTTATACAACTTAAGGGAGGAAATTCGGGTTTTTGAAACAAAAATAATTACCTACATGATGGATGAAAAGTTGATCGCAGGAAAGAGTTGAAATCTGATGTATTGTTTATGTAAACGACAAATGTACAACCCATCAAAGCATCGCTTATACCCTCTGATGTTTCTTTTACATATTAAATCATTTTCCCCCATTTAAATATTTCTAGCTGAAACCTTGAAATACTTGTTTTAAATAGATGTCTTTCATTTAATACTGATACGTAAAAAATATATATACATACTCCGACAAGGGGGAACCGTGTTATTTGCATTTAAAAGTAATTAGTAATCGCAGTGTGATTTCACAAACGGCCTGCCATACCCTCCACTCCCCACAACTCGTCGATCATGTGGCACACCGTGCGCTCGGGAGTGACTTCAAGAATCCAATGTCACACCAAAAACTTTTTCAAAGTCGTAAAAAGATTGTTAAACATACGCATCTCTCATTTTCAGAACGCATGCACACTAAAAATGTGTGCGTGTTTGACTCGCGTCGATGACTAATGCAGTTAGACAGCTGCTTGATAAGTGAGTTCAGCGCGAGAAAGTGATACGTAGCTTTCCTCGCTAGCAGCCTGCGTCGACTTGTGACGTTTAAGTGAGCTAGCTGCCTACTAGCTTCCTATATCTCAAGTGGACAACCACGCTACACAATCACGCCTCAGCATAGTTTCGTGGAAACTGTCAAAAAACCAACACGAACATGAGGTCAGATAGAGCTAAAATTAAAAATAAAAAAAAAGTACAATTGGCACTAGAAGCCAGCCGCCATCTTGTGCTCTTATCAAAGATCTGACATCGCCATAACAACGGTCTGCGTTTGGAAAGAAGCTAGCAACCACTTTTCATCACACGACACGCTCGACGGATTTCACGTTTCACCATAAAACGCACCAGCACACGCATGTAATCAACATAAAAAATACATGATCACTTCTGAGATGTTTTCACCTGTATTTCCCGGCGTTGTCCTGAATAGTCGATAAAGTTTATTCCTTTTGATCCCGCTTGTTGTTGTTGACTCCGGTTGCTTGGCTCTTGTCGCCAGGACTACCGTGACTATGGCGCCTAGCCTTCACCGGGGCAACTGTTGCTACCCTCCATACATTGTGCCGCCCCTTCTCAAATGCTGATTGGCTTACACGTGAGGCGGTTCTAACGTCAGTGCAATATTCGCTTTCTGATTGGGGGACAGGTTCTGTCTGTAACTTTCACAGAGGCCTGGCATTAAATCGCCACTTGTGGTGCTGTAATTCTTTTGTAAATTGCACACTGTTGATTGATTAAATCTGAAATTATTTTTTCTTGTTTAGTCATAATCTTTATAAATTCCCAGTATTTTATGCAAGATTGCACAGAATACATTTTACGCTGAGCTCTTGGGACACAAATTACTTTAAAATCCAGCAGCAAAGTGGACAATTACTTGGTAAGTTGCAAAAGGCTGCAGAGGTACTCAATTCATGAATCTCATGTTCTATTTGCTTCTAATCAACCAGTGCGTGTTCTTGTCTTGAGAGAGCACTTCCAGTTCCTGTTTGTGCTTTTTCCATTTGAGATTAGCTTTGATGCTGCTTTGTAAAATACATCAAGAACCAGGATCAGAGATATGGAGCCTTGCTATCTTGCAGATAGCACATAATTGTGAAATCAAAAATGATACATACATACATACATACAAAAAACACTCAATAAACATTGAAAAAAGGCACACTGATTACATCAGACCAACTTTTTGTCCTAATGGTGATGCCCAATCCTGAAGCCATTTCCTATATTTCTGAACAAAACAAAACAATAATAAGGACAGAGTATCTTGTGTGTGTCACCAGCCTATGGCATCGTGGGGAATTTTTGGCTGAATGGATTGTAATCTCCATCCAAAGTGGAATAGATATCGACAAGGAGACGATGCTGATGACATAGGGCACAACCTGACTGATGTCAGGGACTGAAAGGCCAGCTGAAGGTCACAGGTGATTGGATTACCGAGAGTTCTGTTGACACCAGTTCTCGCATCATTCTTTTTCTGCCAGCATTGTTGCCCCTAAAGGTTACCAGTTTTATCTCTCAGGATGCTGATAAGTGGAAGTGAGGCTCTGAAGCCTTTATAAAGTGATCAGACCATCCAAAAATAAAAGATAAAAAATAAATATCCTGAGTCACAGAGACATTCATTCTTTCAGCATGTTGAAAGGAGCCCTGCTGACATTAGGCCTGTTCATGGTATTTGTGCACCTTGCGCAGTGTACCGACGGTCATTCCTCATTTTATGGGGTAAAACTGTGCGGAAGAGAGTTCATACGAGCCGTCATTTTCACATGTGGTGGTTCTCGCTGGAGAAGAAGCGCGGAAGACTCAGGTAAGATAATAAAAATTCACTTTGAATTTATGGCTATTTTCATCATTCAAATTCAGATCTTCTTTTCTGTCCCTAAAAGAGAAAAGATTGCATTGACAATCATAGTAACAAACAAAAACAACAACCAGTAATCAATAAAATAATAAAACAATGTTTAAAGTAGTTTATTGAGAGGTATAAAAACTGATAGAAAACCAAACAAAAATAACAGCAACAAGAAAAGATAAAGAAAGTCTAGTAGTTCAAAGTGAAAATTAAACATCTGATGTAATTGCACCTGTAATGAATGTGCAATTATTTCTTTGACTCCCTTTGTTAGGGAGGAGGTATGTTTTTCTTGAAAGAAGAATAAATTATAAAAAGGGACCAATCATTTGGCCAGAGAACAAAATTTACCAGTTTTTCTTGAATGACTGTAATTGGTGATCTACTGGTCAAATAGTTAAAAATCTGATTCCCCTCCTCTCCCCCCATTCATTAAATTTGTCAAAACTAACAATTTACCTTCTAAAACCTCATCAAACAACAACCTGCAAGTGCTATGGGCATGTGGCTTGATTCAACAGATTGGGATAAATCTTGCATTTCTTTATTTTCAGTTGGACTAAAAACTACTACTTCTATCAAATTTGCAGCTCAAGCCTTAAATAAAACCTTGAATCTGCACCAGCCAGGATAAACATCATCAGCTCATCTCTAACAAGTTCCTTGTAAAGCTTTCTGTGAGCCTTTTCTGTCACTGCAACGCATCGCACAATGCTGCTGTTCACCAGCTTTTTCACAGGCACCAATCACAAAATTGGACAGACATTTTTGCTTTGTAAAAGATCGAAATGAAAGGAGATTGTACAGGTTGTCACACTTGTTTATGTGACACTTCTTTAAAATAAAACCACTGAAGCATTTTTTTTTTTTTTTACATGAAATGTTTTCAGTTTGCACACAAAAAAATAAAAAATACCTTAAGGGTCATTTTTGTAGATTGCAGGAATGTTGTAGTTATCCTGGATCAAGTTTTTGTTAGTCACTGTCTTGAAGAACCTACCACAATCAGTCATTTCCCCAGCTAAAAAGAAATGACTGATGTAGGAAGAAAATGATTTATATGTCCTTAATTAATTAGTAAATGGATAGTTTGACATTTTTATTCCTGAGTGAAACACTTGATGTGAAAAGAAACTAAATTTAACTGGTATGGAAAGCAGCCACGTGAAATGTTTCATGTTACTCAGCTTTAGTTTTACATTAGTCACTCAGACTGGAAATGCTTTTGCTCTCAACAAACATCTCAACTATTAAAAGATTCTTGCAACGGCATTTGCATAATCCGCTATGACGTTCTTGATTTGTTTTAAGATGGTTTTAGCTACCTTTAGTCTTGAATCCTCTTGGGAATGTTGTTGCCTTCAGCCACAGGACTAACTAACTAACTAACTAACTAACTAACTAACTAACTAACTAACCTGGATTTAGAATAAATGAAAACACTAAGATAGTTATCTACTGCAGGTGAAATATGAACTGCTTATAAGATTTTAATAGAGACGAAGGAAGTGGATGCTGCATCGTTCCATAAAGTCTGTCACAACTTGATGGCTAACTTCTCCATCCTGTAGCAGACTGACTCACTATAACTGTGCCATCAGCAAATTTCAGGTAATTCCTGAGTGCTGCAACTTTTGCTGTCGTTAATATATAAAATCACACAGAAACAGAAAAAAATAACACTCTCCCTGTAGAGAGCCAGTGACCAACATCATCGTGCTTCTGTGTTTTCTCTGATGTCAAACCAGGATTTTGATACATGTTCTCCTTTTAATCAGGCCTTATTGGTGAAGAAATCCTGGATCTGTGGCGGGCGAATCCAATCCCTCAGCTTTCTGAGCAAGATCCTGCTAATTCCCAAGCACTGAAAGATCAAGTGATGAATGCTGTTGGGTTCAGCCGCTCAGCTCGCTCGCCGCTCTCAGAGGAATTGCTGGAGGCTCTGCGGGGGGCAGGCAGGAAAGGACGGGAAGTAGAGTTCGGACTGTCCAACGCTTGCTGCAAGTGGGGCTGCAGCAAGAGTGAGATCAGCTCTCTTTGCTGAAGATGATTTACCCCCCTTAACTGACTGACATGCAGAATTTTTTTTTTAAATCCCATGTTAAAACTAATGATTTTTCATATATTAATGAAAAAAACTGCTACTGTGACTGTCATATGCTGAAAAAGTGTTTAATAAAGTTTCGAGTTATCGATTTATAATCTGTTCCTCTGAAAAGAACAAATGTGATATTTCATGCAATTAAAGGTGTTTCCACTTACACGAAATCTTGTTTCACAAATTGTGTTGTCGAGTATTTCAAAATAAAGGAAGGAGTGATGACAATACAGAGAAGACGTAAATGAGTTTCGAAAAGACATAATTTGTTATGAAATATAATTTTGTCCTGCAAGTTACAACTCGGGTGCCTTTTATTATGGGAGATTTGTTGTGTGCTTCAATAAGCTCCTTGTGTTTTGCTACCTTTATTTTTAAACAGGAGGACCTCCAGAAAGAAGAACACAAGAAATCATTCAACTGAGGTGAAGTATAATGTGAAATCCTGCCTTTTATGTATGAATTTGTGCTTTTAAGGATAATTCTAGAGATGCCAGTATGCAATAACCCGTCAAGCAAAAGCGGTGTCAAAAGAACAAACCCTTGTTTTGAATAAGAAAACAAGGTATCACATAATAGCATCAGTAAAACAAAATATACATGCTTAAATACAAAGTGTGATTATTATTTATTACTAAATTTATTATAAATGAATATTTGTCTAATTTGTCTAGTTTATTTCATCCAAATGAGCATCAAACCAATACCTGTTGCATGTAGATGTTAATCAATCATGTTTGAACTACGGCAATCAGAACTTGGCGCCATCTAGTGGCCAAGAGTAGAGCTCAAAAGAAGTTATATACAGTATTCACGAAATTAAACGCGCAGCGTATTTTTGTACCAAAAAGATACATTTTAAAAACCGAACAGCCACACTTACAATAAGAAAAAGGCAGTTATTTTAAAACATGTCTTACTGCGTAATCACCTGGTTCAGCTCTGTTGTCTACGGAAGCCGGCAGGAATCAAACAGGTCACCCGGCTTGATCGCAAGGCATGCAATCTCTGTCATACACAAGCTAGCGTAACAAATACACAGACCTACAGAGACTGTCGCGTTTTTTTTACACAGTCACACAGATAGCTGCGATATTTTGTTTAATGTTAGTTTTTTACAGCGTGACTGCACTCTTTTCCGTACAAATATAAAACCAGCATACCGGAGTAACCAGGTAAAATCTTTCGCGCTACTTTCATACAGATGCTAGCTAGACATGCTACATGTTCTAGCTTTGGGTTGATGTCCAGTTGTTTATATCATGCATATGGAAGCCTTTCTGTCATTGGTGTTAATTACACGTTCAGATATACAGTACAGTGACCGGGAATCTGTGTAATTTACGCTTTATAGCTGTTCAAAACTAGTGAATATGCATTTTAACCCATGTTGACGTTAAGCTAGCTTGCTAGCTGTCTCAGAGACATTGCGCCGTCTGGGCCTCATGTAGAAAACACTCCTAAGCTCTTAGTTTATAACTTATTACAACTTACCGAAGCTAATTAACCGTGGTTTAGCACTCGCTTGTATTAATTTTGGGATTCATACATCAGAAAACAGGAAATGCTCCTAGCCCCTCATGCTATCAAACCGGGTTCTCGATATTATTTTCAGCCTTTTTTCATTTTCTGAGTATTTCAAAAGCCAGTTTCTGTTTGAGGCAAATAATATAACGGATGATCAACTATCATTAGTGAGTGGCTTCCTTGTTTTCTACGTACAGGTGTGAGTGAGAGCACTTAGAGGCGTTGTTGTCGTGCCTTTCAGACAGCTCATCAATGTGTTATCTTCACAGAATGGAGTGGCAGCCAGACGAACAGGGTCTGCAGCAAGTGCTTCAGCTGCTCAAAGATTCCCAGTCCCCAGATACAGCCACTCAGAGAGCTGTGCAAGAAGTATCCTTACCTCTCAGTCTGTGTGGAAATTTAACCATGTCTAAATGGATGCCTGGTGGAAAGCTGCTTTGCGGTGTTGCCTCACTGCAAAATGTTTGGTGCAAACCCAAGCTGGACCTTTTCAGAGTGGAGTTTGCATGTTCTGTGTGCAGGCACTCCGGCGTCTCCCAAAAGCCCAGGGTTTCTCTGTAAGCTGGAAAAGTATGGAATTTGATTCAAGTATTTTCCAGGTCTGGATTAGTAAGGAAAAATACATTTAATCATTTAATTGTGCAGTCAGATATGTATTTTATCATATATATATACATTTATTAAATTACAATTTTTATGGCTAAAATGTTTGAAATCTCTGGAAGCTGGAGTCTAGAAAGTCTAGAACTTGGACATCTCAAATGTGCCAAGTGTAAAAATAGGTAACATATGTTAAGTGTATACATGTTTATTTGTCCTATGTCTCTTTCATAGATCCCAGTAATCTGCCTCAGCATCACTCTTGAGTAAGATTTATCACACATATTAGATGCATAAATACCAAACAGAGGTCTACGGGTGCATTCACACCAGCCCTGTTAGGTCTGCTTTCATCTAATTTTAGTTTATCTGGAAAGTCTGATTTGTTTGGGGAAGTGTGAATGTGCAATCCTTCTCTGATGCAGACCAAAAAGGCAAATTCTGGTCCGCCTAAAAACCTAGATCTCAGCTTGGGTGAACTCTGGTGTAGTTTGAATGCATATGAATGCCAAGCGGACCAGAGGCTGCAACAAAAGCAGAAAGTGGACTACTGCACAGGCAATTATTGGTAAATTCACCAAAACACACGCAAGACTCCTATGCCAGAGGGAGATGGTTTGTGGTCTTTTACCAAGACAAAACAGAAATCATACAACCGTTAAAATCTGACACTACTCTGTTTTTGTTTGCATTTCACGAAGGAAGTTGTGCTCATGTCTTCTTCAGAAGTTTTTGTGTCGTTTCCTTCAGTGGTTCTTGGTGCAGCGCCACCACAGGCGAGGGAGGGAACCGGTTTTTCAAAGGGTTTGGTTTGTTTGACAGTGTGGCGTGAAAGCAACCTGCACCAGCTGAAAATGGAACAAATGTTGCCACTTTGGTCCTCAATCGGACAGAGTTTATTGGGCTGTGAGGCGTGAAAACACCCTTTGTTAGATGAGGGTGTGAGGATGTTTGTGCCGAGTGTGGATGGTTGAACTCCTTAACCGATGCCCCAGAAACTGGAGCAGCTTAACCAGTTCCCTGACTTCAACAACTATCTCATCTTTGTCCTCACAAGCCTCAAGTCTGAGGGTATGATTGAGTTTTAAAAAAAAAAACATTTGATTGTCAATATTGCCGACTTTTCTGTTCAGCTGTGCTGTCATGCTAATGTTTCAAGTTCTGTATCTAGCATCCTGCTTCTCACATGGTAAAACGCTGTTTCATCCTCTCTCTCTGAAGATGAACCCACTCGCTCTCTCAGTGGTCTGATTTTGAAGAACAATGTGAAGGCTCACTACCAGAACTTCCCCCCTAACGTGGCGGACTTCATCAAACGAGAATGCCTCAACAACATCGGAGATCCGTCGCCGCTTATCAGAGCTACGATCGGTGAGGGTGTGGCAGAAAGGGGGAAGGTGGGAGGGGTGGGAGAAAAGCAAAAAGAAGAAGTGTTACCCTGTAGTGATTGTGAGTCAGTCTGCCATGTGGGAGGCTGACTTGTTACACAGAAAAGTTGCTGTGTGGGTGCTCGAAACAGTGTTTTGCAGATGTTTATAGCTGTAGAAGGCTGTGTTGTGTTAAATAATCCAGAACTTTCAGCTGCAGGTTTATTTAAATTATTATTTTTTTCTTCGTCGTGAAGGGATTTTGATCACAACCATAGCCTCTAAAGGAGAGCTGCAGACTTGGCCGGAGCTCTTGCCTCAACTTTGCAATCTGCTCAACTCTGAGGACTACAACACCTGCGAGGTACGGCCTCCGCGCGACTTACTGGGACCGGTTTCTGATTGTTAATTTGATTGGATCGCTCTGGTTTCCTCGTTCTTTCAGGGTTCTTTTGGAGCGCTGCAGAAAATCTGTGAGGATTCGTCCGAGCTGTTGGACAGCGACGCTCTGAACAGACCCCTCAACATCATGATCCCCAAGTTTCTCCAGTTCTTTAAGCACTGCAGCCCCAAGATCAGGTTGGTAAACCTCTGTTGTTTTCCTGTCTTGTTCCTTCTCCTTTTTTCAGTCTAATTTAAGTAAGCTCTTGGTTTGGTTTTCCTTTAGATCCCACGCTATCGCTTGTGTGAACCAGTTCATCATTGGACGAGCTCAAGCTCTGATGGATAACATTGATACTTTTATTGAGGTGAGGAATAAAAAGATTTCATCTGGCTCGTTCCGCAGAGTAGAGCGTTTCAGCTGAACTTAGTGTTGAACTGAAGACTTAATTTAACTTTTGGAATGAGATTTTTGGAATACCCAATCCTGGTTTAATATGCTCGGTTTCATATTTATTGAATGGTTTTAGAAAACGAAAGCAGTGAAAGAGTCGCTACTGTCTGTATGAACAGAAAAAAAAACATTTTATGTTTTCTAGATTTGGAGAAGGAGCAAAATCTAAGATGGCAAAGAGGCCAAGCAGAGCATAGGAAATAGTTTTTATCATGCCACTGAATTAAAAACATGACTTCAGGCTTGTTTCAAGATCTCTACTGAATGCTGTTAAGAAAACCCAACTTGGGTTTTCTTAACCCAAGTTATATTTAACATTCTGTTTAAATATCCAGAATGTCATTAAAAAACTTCAGAAAATCGAAAAAAATTGCAGGAACCCTGGACATTGCGTAAAACGTTTACCTTGACTAATGTGGTGGAACGCAGCAGATTAGGTTCCACATTACCCCAAACCTTATTTTACCGTCTTTTTCTCCAGCTCCTCCTTCACTTAATCCATTCATCCTTCTTTTTCTCCTTTCCTTTCGCAGAGTCTGTTTGCCCTGGCTGGTGACGAAGACAGTGAGGTGAGGAAGAACGTCTGCAGGGCTCTGGTCATGCTGCTGGAAGTTCGCATCGACCGCCTCATCCCACACATGCACAGCATCATCCAGGTGAGGCGACCGTTGGATCTTCTGTCACCACCGCCATTGTAGATACGGTCCTCCTCCTCCTCCTCCTCACCCTCACCGCCAGCCGTTGTGTTTCTTTCTGTCTGCAGTACATGCTGCAGCGAACGCAGGACCCCGATGAGAACGTGGCTCTGGAAGCCTGCGAGTTCTGGCTCACTCTGGCTGAGCAGCCCATCTGTAAAGAGGCCCTGTCTGGACACTTGGTCCAGTAAGTCAAGATGTGCTGACAGATGGATTGAGGTAACGAAGGAGGAGCTCACCTGATTTAAACCTGTTTTTTTTTTTTTTTTTAAGACTGATTCCTATCTTGGTGAATGGGATGAAGTATTCAGAGATCGACATCATCCTCCTAAAAGTAAGCAGCTGTTGTTAAATCGAATGCTTCCTCCACACAAACTCTGCCCTTAGAAGAATCTAGTTTACTTCAAACTTAATCCTTATCGTCCTCCAGGGAGACGTCGAAGAGGACGAGACGATTCCCGACAGCGAGCAGGACATCAAGCCTCGCTTCCACAAGTCTCGCACCGTGACTCTGCAACACGAGGGCGGGGAGGGCGAGGAGGGCGAGGACATAGACGATGACGAGGATGATGACGACGACACGTTGTCTGATTGGAATCTTCGTAAGCTTTCACACCGTCTTTCTTCTGCTTTACTTTGTTCGTTTGGGGAGGTGTGAACGTGCAGTCGAGTTCTGATGCGGACCAAAAAAAGCGAGGTCTGGTCCGCCTGAAAACCTAGATCTCAGTTCAGTTGAAGTGAACTCTGGTGCGGTTCAAATGCATATTAAAGCCAAGCGGATCAGAGTTTGCTCCAAAAGCAGGAAGCAGGCTGTGGCGCCGGACAGTCTGGATAAAGGCTTAAAAATCAAACTCATGAATCCATTCCTAGCGGGAGAAATGGCTAGTGTGTTTTTTTTTTTTTTTTTTTCCCAAAGACAAAAAAGAAACCCTACTATCGCTAAAGTCTGACACATTCGTTTACATTTTGCAAAGAAGGACGTTGTGCTCATGCCTTCGTGTCGTTTCCTTCAGTGGTTCTTGTTGCAGCGCCACCACAGGCGAGAGAGGGAACATGTTTTCAAACAGTTTGATTAGTTTGACAGTGCAGTGTGAAAGCGAACCGCACCAACTGAAAATGTAACAAGTGTTGTAATTTTGGTCCCCTATCGAACCGAGTCTACTGGAGTATCAGGTGTGAAAATATCCTTTAACATCTGAAGTATGGAAAATATTTCTATTTCAAAACTTTTTACCTGTCCAGTTGTCTGTTTTAACTGTTTCTTGTTTTTTCCCCTCTGTTTTCATCCATTGTTAAAAAGGAATTACAGTAGGTTTGAATGACAAAATTCTTGATTTTCTCATTAGAAGCCCAAATTATGTTAGATGTTACCATTAATTTTATTGGGCTTTATGGCATAGATCAATAAAACATGGTGAATGACAGTGAAGGACAGCAGAAGCTTTTCACCTATCGGTGCGTCTCTAATCTCGTCCGTCGGTCTCTGACTCCCAGGAAAATGCTCGGCTGCGGCTCTGGATGTTCTGGCCAACGTGTTTCGTGAGGAGCTGCTTCCACATCTCCTGCCTCTGCTCAAAGGCCTGCTGTTCCATCCTGACTGGGTCATCAAGGAGTCTGGCATCTTGGTGCTTGGCGCCATCGCTGAGGGTTAGACACAGACTCAAAAATCACATTAAAATATAAATTTTAACATAAAACAGGAAGAAATGTAAGCTCTCGTCCTCTTTTCAGGCTGCATGCAGGGAATGGTTCCCTACTTGCCAGAGCTGATTCCTCATCTCATCCAGTGCTTATGCGACAAGAAGGCTCTGGTGCGCTCCATCGCCTGCTGGACGCTGAGTCGCTACGCCCACTGGGTGGTTAGCCAGCCCCCCGACGCCCACCTCAAGCCCCTCATGACCGAGCTTCTCAAACGCATCCTGGATGGGAACAAAAGGGTGCAGGAGGCGGCGTGCAGGTGCGGCTCTCAGCTTTCCTCTGTGCTCTTCTTCACTTCCTGCTCAGTCGTCTTCCTCACCCATATCCTGTTGGCCACAGCGCCTTCGCCACGCTGGAGGAGGAGGCGTGCACGGAGCTGGTGCCGTACCTCAGCTTCATCCTGGACACGCTGGTTTTCGCTTTCGGGAAATATCAGCACAAGAACCTGCTGATCCTCTACGACGCTATAGGAACGCTGGCTGATTCTGTGGGACACCACCTCAACCAGCCTGTGAGCTCAGCGGTCACACGCACACACACATTCACACACACATTCACGCAGCTTGGGACTGAAACATTTTGCTTTTCGGGTTTTTTTTTTTTTTTTTTTTTTGAAGGAGTACATCCAGAAGCTGATGCCGCCTCTGATAGCCAAATGGAACGAGCTGAAGGACGAGGACAAAGACCTCTTTCCTCTGCTGGAGTGTCTGTCGTCGGTTGCCACGGCGCTGCAGAGCGGCTTCCTCCCGTACTGCGAGCCTGTGTACCAGCGCTGCGTGACCCTGGTCCAGAAGACGCTGGCTCAGGCCATGGTGAGCCGCGTCACAGCATTTTACCGTAACACGCTGATTTTAATAATCGGGGTTCGTATGGGTGCTTGAATTTCAATCAGGTTTTTTCAGGGTTTGGAACGTGTTTGAAATACTTGATATTCAAACTGCAGTTAAGTTATTAAGTCCATAATAGAGAATTGTAGCTGTCATTTTTGTTTCATTTCTATTGTTTCTGTTGGCAAAGTGTGGTGCTGGAAATGTTTGGAAACTTACCTTGAAAGTGCTTGAAGTTTACTGGGTTAAAGCGTGTGAAGCCTGTATAGTTGCATGAAATGAAAACCGCTGTGTTGGCGTTTCTCAGATGTACAGTCAGCAGCCAGACCAGTACGAAGCACCAGATAAGGACTTCATGATTGTGGCCCTGGATCTATTAAGCGGCTTGGCTGAGGGCCTCGGGGGCCACGTCGACACGCTGGTGGCCCGCAGCAACATCATGACCCTGCTGTTCCAGTGCATGCAGGTGAGAGTGGATTTCATCACCTTCGCATCCCATCTAGTCTGAGAAAGCAGCTTCAGGTCTTTATGATGTGGAATTATGAAAAATGTGCTCATATCTTCTCTTTCTATAATTTTTATTATAGAAAGAGTGTTTAAACTCCTTCACGTTTTGTCGCATTACAACCACAGCATTTTTTTGATTTGGGTTTTTACGTGAAAGACCAAAGCAAATTGTTAGACACTTGTGAAGTAGGTGGTCTTTAGGGGCATCATTCGGCAGTGGTGGAGCAGGAACATTCTCATAGTGGTGATCAGGCGTGTACTGATGTGGTGGCCAACAATTAATTGGCACTAGGGCCACTTCGGAGAACAACATCCACATTTTCCAAATAATTCACTAAATACAGAAAATATTTTCTGGAAGCTGATAAATAAATGCCATCACCGCTGCCTCCAACTGTTTTGGAGGGGAACTGCTTGTTCTGGTGGCCTACTGGTGAGTTACCTCCATATTGCAACAACCAATTGCCTGGCCGGGGGGTCCAATGATTGTCCAGGGGTTAGGGGCCATGGCCACCCCATAGGAACCCCCCTGGCTCTGAGTAGGTCTTGACCAAGCTCTACTCAAGCTCAGTCAAATTAAGCAGAGAGCATCTATCTGCCACAGATTCTTACATAAATCTGCATCCATCCATCTTGTTGAGATTTATTGATGCTCTAATTGAACAAATAAAGAAGAAAATAGTAAAACTAACAATCCTGACAATGTCGACAGTTGTGGGAGGTTTTAAACTTTATTAATCGTAAGCTGTTGTGACAACGATAAATCATAATTCTTATCATGACAAGAAGCTTATCATGATAAATGATAAACAATACGATAAATGCCCACCGCTAGGTTCAAGGCACGTTGAAGGCTTTTGAGAGATACAGTTTTGTCCCCAGATTCGTTTACTTGGTGTAGAAAAATATACAACTGAGTTTTTCCAGGTTTACATATAGAAGCAGACAGACTGACCTACCCTTCCCTATTCTGCAAGGTTGGTCCATCCATCCATTTATTGTTCTGTCCGCCATGCGTTTGTCCATCCATGATGTGAAAATATGTAGGAAACCTGCATATTTTCGGCTCTGATCAGTCCCAGGTAGTCAGTGGATGTGCCATTAACCCATTTCAGGTCAGCAGATTTTGTTTATGTCGGCCTTTGTTTGTGTGATTTTGTTTCAGGATACGATGCCTGAGGTGAGGCAGAGTTCATTTGCTCTGCTGGGTGACCTGACCAAGGCCTGCTTCCCTCACGTCAAACCGTGTATCGGTAACTATCTCCTCCTCTTCCTCCCTAACACCCACACTCAGCATATTAAAGGCACTTGAGAACAACTTCACATTGTGGGTTTTTTGTGAAACGTGACCTTAAAAAGTTAGGAAAAAAAATTACACAAATCTGGATGATTATTTTTTTTAATGACATCTTTGTCCTTTAGCTGAATTTATGCCGATCCTCGGGACAAATCTGAACCCAGAATTCATCTCCGTGTGCAACAACGCCACCTGGGCCATAGGGGAGATCTGCATGCAGATGGGTCAGTACCAGTATCTCAATGCTCCTAGTTTAAACTTTAGATGTTGTGTGTCTGACCTTGTTCTTTCTTCTCCCATCAGGAGTGGAGATGCAGCCATACATAGCTATGGTTCTGAACCAGCTGGTTGAGATCATTAACCGACCCAACACACCCAAAACCCTGCTGGAAAACACAGGTGTGTAGACGTTCGCTCCTCATGTACTGCTCCCAGCTAACACCTTTGTTACTCGCTTAACGCCGTCTGCGCTCCTGTTGCAGCCATCACCATAGGCAGACTGGGTTACGTTTGCCCTCAGGAGGTCGCCCCCATGCTGCCGCAGTTTATCCGACCCTGGTGGGAAGCCTCGCCTTTCGCACAAATCGCAGCTGTGAGAAAACGGTAGAAATCTGCTGCTCATTGCTCTCTTGTTGACGTCCTCCAGGTGCACGTCTCTCCGCAACATCCGAGACAACGAGGAGAAAGACTCTGCCTTCCGAGGGATTTGCATAATGATCGGTGTGAATCCTGGAGGCGTGGTGCAGGTGAGGCGTAGTCCGCTGCAGATGTACGTGTCGCCCAGTTACCGTCTGTCGAATTACACCTGCTGCACCTTTTTCTGATGCTCAGGATTTCATCTTCTTCTGTGACGCCGTGGCCTCCTGGGTGAACCCTAAAGATGATCTGAGAGACATGTTCTACAAGGTATGTAGCAGGATAACCCAGGCAAGATTCAACATCTTATGTCGCATTCTGCAGTTGAGGGATTAACCTGCAAACACAAACCTCCGCAGATGAATAGGCCTGTCACAATAACACATTTCACTGGTTTATTGTCCCAGAAGTTATTGCAATAAACAGTAATGTTGTTGCCTTGTCACCATTTTCAAGTAGTGTAAGAATGCAAGTTCCCTCTCTCACTAATAAACTTTAACTTTGTGCACAAAACTCCACACTGAACTTGAATAAATTTAGGTCTTAAATTTAATTCAT
>NW_015113817.1:0-905 GCF_001443285.1 Poecilia latipinna
AACGTTGATTCCTAACTTATTTAATGTAGAATCAACACAAATATGCATGCAGATCCACGTTCAGCTGATGGTTGAATGAACGTTGATTCCTAACTTATTTAATGTAGAATCAACACAAATATGCATGCAGATCCACGTTCAGCTGATGGTTGAATGAACGTTGATTCCTAACTGATTCAATGTAGAATCAACACAAATATGCATGCAGATCCACAGTCAAATGTGTGTTGAATCAACATTGATTCAGTGTAGAATCAACCGAAATCCGGATGCAGATCCACGTTCAGATAATGGTTGAATTACCATTGATTCCTAACTTATTCAATGTAGAATCAACACAAATATGCATGCAGATCCACGTTCAGATGATGGTTGAATCACCATTGATTCCTAACTTATTAACACAAATATGCATGCAGATCCACAGTCAAATGAGTGTTGAATCAACATTGATTCAATGTAAAATCAACACAAATATGCATGCAGATCCACATTCAGATGATGGTTGAATCAAAGTTGATTCCTAACCTATTCAATGTGGAATCAACATATATCTACATGCAGATCCACGTTCAGATGATGGTTGAATCAATGTTGATTCCTAACTGATTCAATGCAATATCACCACAAATATTCATGTAAATTGACATACAGATGATGGTTGAATCAACATTGATATAATATCAGTTATGGTTGAAACCCTAACGCTGATTCAACATACAAGTCACCGACCACTTTCAATGTTGTTTCAATGTCAGCGTTCAACGTTGATTCAATGTTTCTGGCTGACATTGATTCAATGTTGTTTCAATCATTCTGTGCTATCTGGGTATTTACTTAAAGTCTTACTTCAAGGGTACTAATATATTTTCACTTGGAACTAGGCAAAACTATTTGATAAATTT
>NW_015113817.1:6662-7884 GCF_001443285.1 Poecilia latipinna
TATTTACTTAAAGTCTTACTTCAAGGGTACTAATATATTTTCACTTGGAACTAGGCAAAACTATTTGATAAATTTTTTGTTTTTTCAAGTGTTTTCTAAAAACTACCACCCTGATGGAATATATTTCTTCCTAAGGAGAGTGAAGCATCAGGAAGTCGGTGTTTGGTCTGTCGGCAAGCGACATTTTAATGTAATAAACAATTCAACAGCCCACAAGACAAACCAGACAAACAGGCACCGCTGAGCCGAGCGAACAGCAGAGAAACACTTCTTAATCAGGACGTTAGCGGAGTGGAGATAACGAGTCGAACTCTCTGCCAAGCCTTTGAGGAGACCTTCTGTTTGTGCTGTCACTGTTTCCACAGCCACATTGCATCCTTGTTGCAGTGAGTCAGAGCCGGCTGTCAATTTCACATTCTGGGTGAGGACGTGAGATCTCACTGCCATCGCTGCGGCGGCAGCAGCGCTCACCCGCAACTCAGGCGCATATGGTGACATCAAAGTGCAAATGGGATGCAAATTTATGAGCAGTTTATGATCAGCAGGTGGATTCTTTGAGATTACAAGAGGAGGAAAAAATAGCTCTGGAGCTGAAACGCCTTGAGAACTCAATTATCCAGTGGATATAAAAGTAAAAAATCAAAATGAAAGATTTGTAAAGGTGACCTGGATCAAGTTAGGACAGATTTATGAGCGATACAAAACATGTTCATTACATTTTTATTTAGATAAAATCACTCTTATATAGTGAGATTTTATTCTGCTCAGTTCAGAATGAGACGTTTTAGGGCCTCCTGTCACTTTAAATCCAAATAAGCTGCTGCTGGCCACGCCCCCTACTCAATGTTTACACTCACGTGAAAATGGCTGCAGACAGATGCGCAATTACACAACCAGACATGTTTGAAAAGCAGAAGTAGAGCCTTCTTCACAACCAGCCAGGTATACATAATTTGGGTTGAATTAAAAATTTTAGACAGGGCAACATAATTCTGTTTTTTGGCACTAACAGATTTTCAAGACCTTAGCGGTTACTGTTGGAATTTTCCAGCAATTTACCTTCATGGAACTAGAAATGTCACCTGTTATGCTTCCTTGAACAGTTTATGAGCTACACCAGGGGTCCCCAAACCTTTTCCTGTGAGGGCCACATAACTTTTCCCTTCTCTGGTGGGGGGCCGGAGATTGTTGACGGGGGTGGGGGGGGGAGCGTTTCCCGATT
>NW_015113817.1:11185-113313 GCF_001443285.1 Poecilia latipinna
ACATGGGCAAAACCCATGAGTGAAACGGTCACTGGGACTGACTAGTATATATTGCATTGAGGGAATATAACTTTAACATATTAATTTCTCATATGTTAACATAAAGGCTCGTTTTGAAGTATAAGCTGCTACTTACAGGCATTGGTTCGAAGAATTCAACCTGGAATGCGGCGTTCATAACAGATACGTGTTCATCTGCTCTACCGCTAGCAAACAACCGTACTGATTAAATAACATAAAAGTCAAGCAGTTCCCTAAAAGTCCAACAGTTTACAGGACACACTTCCTGCTAAAGAGCCCCCTGGTGGTTGAAGAAAAATACACATATAAACCGGAAAATACAATAAATGAAAAAAAAATCTGAATGCTGGTATTGTTCAGGGGGCCGGACCAAATGTGGAGGCGGGCCGGCCGTAGTTTGGGGACCCCTGAGCTACACAAAAGATGTTCGTCACATTTTTTACACAAAATAACTCTTAGTTAATGAGATTTTAATCTGGTTCGGCTGGCCACGCCCTCCCCAACTTAACATTTACTCTCGCCCATGAATATGGCTGCAAACAGATGTGCAATTATATAACTATTCATGTTTGAAAAGGAGAAGTGGAGCCTCCTGTACATCCAACATAAATACAAAAAGGGGGTTCTGGATGGTTAAGTCAACAACAAAACACTTGTCTGTTCCAGCAGCCATTGTACAGCTCATACAGCATTACAACCAGCTGACCAAACGTGCTGGAGCTGGGTTGCTAGGCAACGGGAGGAATTCCGCTGCTGTTGCTAGGTAGCGGGCAGGGCTTCTCTGGGGTTACTAGGTGAGGGTCAGTGCCTGCTGATTTGTGAAGTTACATTCAGGAGGTTTTATTAAACTGCTTGTTTTCCAGACTCCAAAAAAAATTATTTACTGCCAAAAAAGGTCTGAGTGTTTTATTTTTAAACACTTCGGTTGCTTTCAGATGCAGCTGAAACCCAGTGATCCTAAACAGAACCTCAATTTGTCTGTGGCTACAGCAGAAAAAAGTGAAGGTTCTGCAAGCTCATTTATTAGTAGTTCCACTTTAAATCAGATTTAACAGTTTTCTTTACTCATATTTTAGTTTTTTTTTTCTCAGTGTTGCACTTCCTGTGTTGTCAGGAAAGGTGTACATCAGCACAGCTTGGAGTGATAACAAGAAGCTGAATTTGTTCTGTAGAAAACATTAATGTAGTTACACCTCAGGTGAGATGATTATTTCACACGTTCACCCTGTGACTGCAGATGTCTTTGGGTATGTTCAGGAAACCAGAGGAATATGCCATTTATAGACAAAAAGTCCCAACTAATCATCAGCAGATATGATTATTATTTAATAAACCAAAGTGAGACTGAAGAATATGACTGTCAACAGAAAATGCTCTTTGGAAAAACTAAAAAGAACCAAATTTGAAAAGACACATTCTGCAGATTTTTCATTTAACCATTTAAGTCTTTTTATACATTAAAATTTCATCAAAATATGCAAATAGGCAAATAATTCAAGTAATTGTTTAAATAAGAAACCAAACATTTAATTAATTAAAATGTAATAACAGCTCTTCTTTAGTGAACTCAGGAAAAAAATGCATCTGCCGCCACAAAAATACTTCTAAAGTTAACATATGTAATGCTCAGCTCAGCTCTTTCAAGAAGAGTTCAAGATAGGACACATTTACAGACAAATATTTTCTTTGTATTTTTACATTTTTTATATTTCTTTTATTTAATCACTACTATTTATATTTCTTTTATTTAATCACTACTGTGTTGTTCTTTCAGCAAATCCTCCAGTTAACAATTAATCGATTACTAAATTAGTTGACATTTATTTCAATGATCAACAAGAAACAAAAACATATCAGTTCTCCTTTTCTGCGGCGACTCCAAACAAAAAGAAGAAGAAAGATCTCACCTGCGTGACCTGAGTGACCTTTTCAGTGACGTTCTGGGTTCGGTCTTTGACCTTGCTGGGCGCAATGATTTCAATCTCAGTAGGCGAGGGCGGTCTGAGTCGGTCTGAGCCGAAGGTGAGGGTGACCTGCGGGATGCGTCCGATGGTTCTGTGTCTGATAAGATCTGAGTCGGAGGTGGAGTTCAAAGCGCTGGGCTTCAGGTCTGCAGCGAGAAGCAAACATCAGCAAAGACGACACAGAAATAAAACTATGAAAGGTAATGTCATTTATTTTTATCAATAATACTTTGACCTATTATGCTTCCTTAACAGGTTAGGAAACGTTCATGGGCCACACGAAACATGCTCATTGCATTTTTTGCACAAAATCATTCTGAGATAATGAGATTTTAGTCTGCTCAGTTTCAGGGCCTCCTGTCACTTTAAATCCAAATAAACTGCTCCCCAACTCAACATCTACTCTAATTACATACAAACAGATACTCAGTTATACAACTGTACATCTTTAAAAAGCAGAAGTGGAGCCTCCTGCACAATCAACAAAAATGCAACAGGTGTTTTTTAGAATCCAGCAGGTGGTTTCTCAACAGTAAGTAAACAACAAAACACTTTAATGCAAAAACACAAAAGTATTTGTGGTCGAGTTTAGTGCAAATATCTTAGTACATTTGAAATAAGACAAAACAAACTTTTTTAGCAAGATGAAACAGCTTGTTTTAAGTCAGGAATTCCTTAATATTCATGAAAAAAGTACAAGTTCCTCTGGCACATGATTTCACTTGTAACATGAGAAATAATCTGCCGATGGAACTAAAACTTTTTCATAAACATTAAGGAATTACTGACTTAAAGAAATCTCCTATATCTCGCTTATAAGCTACTTTTATCTTATGTCAAGTTTTCTAAGGTATTTGCACTAGAAATTAAACTAAAAACACTTAGTAAAATGTTTGTGCTTTTGTCTTTTCCTCCAGCCATTGCACTGAGCATACAGCGGTAAAACCAGCTGACTAAATGTGCTGGAACTCAGCTTGGGTTGCTAGGTGACGGGCGGAATTCTGCTGGGGTTGCTAGGTAACAAGCTGGGCTTTTCTGGGGTTGCTAGGTGAGGGGCAGTGCCTGCAGATTTGCAATGTTGCTTTAATAAACATAAATTTATTGCCAAAAAATGGCTCGGTGGCTTTTTTTGAATTAATATAAGTTACAACAACATTTCATTTCCCTTTGAGATCAATAAAGTGCTTTTGAATTTAGAAGCAGTAGAGGCCCCAATGGAAGTATAAAAATTTGAATTTTGCGTAATAAGGTCGTCCTTAGTGGATCTGACAGCTCCCTCTCTGGTACTCACTGCTGTGGGTTCGGATTTCCCCGGGTCGACTGTTCCACTCCGCTTTCATGCCGTCAATGTCATCCAGAGACGAGGCCCGCCTCAGGCTGCGGACGCTCTCATTGGAGCAGCTTCGAGGCAGCGCCCCCCTGGTGAAGGAGATGCTGGGGTCCAGCCGCTCCGCCAGCAATGAGCGCCGTTTGGTGAAGGACTGAGCAGCAGGCGAGGGGGGATCCAGGTCCTGTTCGATTAAAGCCTCAGTCTCAGACTGCATGCAGCTCTCCTTCGAAGGGATCCGAAACTCCTTCAGAGGGATGTCCTCGCTGCGCGGCTGTAGATGAGTTGTAATATAAAACATTACAAAGGAGAAGATACATTTTACAGTCATTTCATCCTACAAACAAAGGCAGGATGAGCAGCTCATTTCATGTTAGCTATAAATCAAAGATCACCAAAGCTAAACAAAAACATCGGTTGCTAAAATCAGCCGGATAAATAAAAGCGGGATGATACCGATATTGGTGCCGATATATCGTGAATCCCTAGTTTCTGTTGTTTTATTTGTTAGAGTTGTTTTTGAACCATAATAAGTGAAACACGGACCAACAGTTTGATGTGTAACGATGGCACTTAGCAAAATGTAATGTTTAATGGTTTTCTCTGTTGTTGACTGTGTTTCTATAACTTTGTATTTGTGATTAATTGATTCCAGTTCCAGTGTTAAATGTTCATTAGAATTTAAAGTTTCCTCTTTGAGGATTTGTTTTTGCATTATTACGCCATCACGATAACATTACTTGAAAATGGTCTCAAAACAATGATATTATCATTTATCGCAATAACTTCTGGGACAATTTATCGTCCAGTAACTAGCCTACAACTACTATTTTAATACTCAATTATTCATTTTTGTGAATACTTCATTGATTTTATAGATTACCAACATACAAAATACAATTATAAGCCACACAAACAAAATAACATGGTTTTCCAAAATATGCCTATAAAATACATGCAGAGTGCTTATTATTTGAGTTTATCAAGCCAAGTCCTGACTGACAAATATAAAATACACTTTCTTGGTTAGTCAAGATACAGAAAATCTTATTTTCTCCAGGTGGAGCAAATTTCCTAATTCTCTCAACCACATTAGAAAAGAAAGGCGCTCTAAAATCTAAAATCAATTATTTTATCAATTATTCTGACAATTCATAGAATAAAAAAATGGCACATTGTGCAGATTTTTCATTTAAGCCACTTTATACAGTATTAGATGTACATTAAATGGTCCAAATAAATAATTAATTTTCCTTATTAAATAAGAAAATAAACATTTTATTGCACAAAATGCAACAACACAGCATTCCTTTAGTTAATACTTTATTGACTGTAGCAAAAGATACTAACAATATGCAAAAAGCTCAGTCGTTTCTGATTGACTTATCAATGCAGTGTAGGGCTAATCTGTTGATTATTTTTTGGATTAACCAATTAATTATTGAATTTTAACTGAGAGAATCTAAAACTGCCACTTGTGCGGAACATAAATATAATTAAGTTTTTAATTATTATTATTATTATTATTATTATTATTATTATTATTATTATTATTATTATTATTTTATAGACAAAATGTATATATTTGTGAATAGTTTTGACTTAATTTCTGCTTTGAATATGTTGTTCCTTCACCAAATGGCCTCTTTTGAGTCTTTATGCTCCAGTTAGCAATTAACTTTACAAAATATTACTTATATTGAATAAAACAATTATTTTTAGTCCACCTTTTTGGCACATTTAACTAGAAAGAGCAGCTTGGATTCTAAACACACCAATATATTTGTTACAACTCAAAATTTCCTGTCTTATATGGAGTAAGATAACTGTCAAAAATGTGTGTGCATGATTATTATTCAGATGGGTGAAAATAGAGTCACGTTCATGTCAGCTATGTTTTCTTGGCCTGCTTCAGGGCCAGTGTCATGAAGAGATACTGTCAGGAAGTCTCTTCCAACAAGTTTACATCCTCAGAGGACAAAGAAAGACTAAACACAAGTAAAGGAATGTTTTTCAGAAGAGAAATATAAACTGAGGCCTTACAAAGGTTGCAAACTGATATGAAAAAGTATTTGTCCGCTAATACCTTATTTTTTGTTTGCTGTTTTCTCACAAAATCAGTCATGAGGTATTCACACAAACAGGAAATGACTCGCATTACTCTGGAGAAATTGTTTTAAATTAGCAATGATAATGACATTGAGAAAACACTAATGAGAGCTTGGAAACTTTCCTCTCACTCTCCAAACCTGTTTTATTATCAATGCTGTGGGAGCAACAGCAGCTGTGTATACACAAAAAAGAAATCTATAAATGTAAACTCGTCATTGTAGAAACCAAGCTTAAAGGAAATGTTTTGTTTGTATTTTTTTTCTCTGCAAGTCAAATTAGGCATTGAAAGAAGGATATTAGATATTTTTTCAATTATAAGCTACTTTTGGTAGTTCTGCATTGTGTGCCATAAATATCTCACCTGCAGGTAATCCACCACCACCCCTTCGCACTGATCTTTGGCCAGCGACGGCCTTTGCAGGGAGCGAAGTTCTGGTAGTCTCATCTTCAGCCGGCGGTTCTGACCTGCAAGGGGAAAAACTTACAACTTCAGATTCAGATACAAATGTCTGAATACTAACATTACTTTATTATTTTTGCTTGAAAAGGGGTTCTTAAAATAAATGTTTGCTTTTCTACCTTGTAGGGATCTGATAAGCAAGCGGCCATTTTCTTAAAAAACATGAGTTTTCTCTTATATTAACAGGGCCGATGGTCTTTTCACAACATAAGGAGCTAAAGTTTTCATAATATGCTTTATTTAAAAAACATTACATTTTAACATTATTTTGTGTTAGCTTACCGACTGATTAAACTGTGGTTTTTCACATCACTAAACTTGCTGTTTGCTATCTGTCATGTTAGAATTTTTCTCCGCTTTTCTGTCATCATATTCTCACCTCCGCGGCACATCAGTAATTTCAGGTTGAGAAGTTGAAACTCGGCTGAAAGTGAAACTTAAGAACTTTGTTGAGTGTTTATGTTTTAAAACAGAACCGCATAAAGAGCATTTAGCATCCCACACCGGACTCCGTCTGGATCGTCTCTCTTTTCTACTCTGGGATGCGCCGCCATCTTGAATTCGGTATCAACTGCTTAAGGGTGACCACCGGCGCCCTCTGCTGGATGGCAGCCAAACTACAACACTAAAACACGGTCTTCTACTCCAGGGATGTCAAAATCCCGAAGTTGAAAGTATTCCAAAGCCAAATCTTTTCTTTTTCCCCCTCCAATAGAAAAATAATAATAATAATAAGATTTTTTCCCCCATTTGTCTGAAAAACAATAAATAAAACATGTAATATTTTACCTTTGCCTTAATGTTTACAATTATTAAATTTTTTGGGCTTATCATTTTCCATTTTGTTAAGTCTATAAAATGTTTATGTAGCTCATTTTAATCTAATAAACCATTAATTAACAATTAATCATAAGTCAATTAATTGTTTGCATCCCTACTATCTTGTCAAAGTTTAAAAACTACAGGTGTTACTCCATATAGTCATGATTAACAATTAAAGACAGGTTTTCATTTATTACAAAATGTTATGGTTTTTAAATCTGAAAGTGTATTTACAGTAAAGCCATCCTTGGGTGACTCTCTGCCTTAAGCCTGACTTCTTGAGCGAAGGGTCAATGAGCTCCTGGAAGTCGAGGATGAACATTATCACATGGCCTTTCTCGTTTTTGACAGGTACGATATCCACTCGGCAGGGTCGACAAATCCCTGCAAACAAAAAGAGCTTTAGAAATATATTTAAAATGAGAAGGGGGCACCCGGATTTGAACCGGGGACCTCTTGATCTGCAGTCAAATGCTCTACCACTGAGCTATACCCCCTACATACAGATAACCACTGAAGTCTGTGGGAAAAATCGAGAAAGGGAGATAAAGGGCAGGTTAAAATCAGTCAGATCCAGAAATAGAAATACAAAAATTACACAGATCCGACACTGGACCAGGCATGCAAACAGATTGTCTGCGTCCGTTCGACAAGCCAGGGTTCAGCCTGGAGAGTCGGTTTCATTTCTGAATCATGTTGCATTCACTTGTTCCCTCATTTCCCTCTTGATCAGGCTGGGAGCGCAGCGGGAAGCAGGAGACAAAACAAATAGACGCTCAGTGGATTTGAGCTGGCACAATGAACTCATTTCCATGACAACAACACACCAGACAGCGTGCCTCACGACGAGATGCCGAAAGGAGAACACTGGGCAAAAGTTTTGAGTCATCCCTAAGTCACAAAGAGACACTTTACTCCAGTTTCTGAAGCTGATTTCATAAAAACAATACTGGACACAGTTTAAAGGACAGCAAACCTTTTAAAAACTATTTAGTCATGCAGCAGCTTCAAAGTATTTGACCAGGATCTGATATTATAGACCAGGGATGTGAAACTCATTTTCATTTTGGGCCATATCAACATTATGAATGTTCTGTGGTGGCGCAGGGGTTCAGCACAACTCTTATATGGAGGCCTTGGTCCTCAACACAGCTGTCGCAGGTTCAGTTCCTGGCCTGGCAACCTTCACCGCATGTCTTCCCCTTCTCTCATTACCCACCTTAATGTGACATAAAGGCCAATAAAGCCTTTAAAAAAAAAAAAGATTATGAATGTTCTTACAGAGCCAGTTGTTCCAGAATACATTGATAAAACACATTAAAATTACTTAAACCCAGGTTTTTCACCATTTTTGTGTAAAATATGTCTTACTGTGAAAAACTGTGGGGACCTGTTGATTTTAAATATTTATATTAGTGCGGTCAATCGATTAACAAGTTGAATAGGTTAATCATGCTGTAATAGATCATAATCATGATTAATCACACTACTTAATAATTATGATTAAACAGGCTGTAATTAATTGTGATTAATCACACTACTTAATTGCGATTAATTATAATTATTAAAGATCATTCATGCCGTGATTAATCACAATGAACCATAATTAATCATGAGTGATCAAGATTAACCACACTAATAGTGATTAATCACATAAATCACGATTGATCACTATGCCTAACTTTGTAAGCTTGAAATATAAACATGTTCATATATTGCACTCCAACCAATTAAAATGCAAGCAATTAATTAGCAGACAGCATGTAATGTCGTCTCTCAATACTCAAAAACAACTAAGGGAAACTTTCTCTGCCACACATGCATACAGTAGTAGCAAACCTGTTCAGGGAACAACTGACACATCAGATATATTTTATGTTTTAGTTCTAGGGCGCTCCACCCCTTTCTGATGATGCCCTGGACAACTGCCCACACAGCCAATATAAAAACAAACATCACTACATGCAGGTTTAAAAAAAAAAAGTTTTATTCCCTGAAGATGATCAGGTTTCCAGGTTTTTCAGGAAGCCATTTTGTTTTAAACATTGATTTAGAAACATTCCCCTCCGTTAATTTCCTATGGAACCTAATTATATATAAAATTTTAATTTGTGCATTGAGATTTACATTTATGTCTTGACTGAAGAAGATTGCTCGATATTTTTTTCTACTCTGTCCTACTTTTAAATTATTTTTAAACCAGTTTAACTGTAATCTGTTTGATGTGTTTTTATTATATGTTGTTTTTAACTTCTCTGTACAAGTAATTTGAGTTGTTTCTAACTAAAAGGTGCTATATAAGTAAAGTTATCTTTCCTTGCCTTTCTGTGTCCTGAACATGATTATCTGAGAGGTCAGTGGAATGATCAACAAGTTTTAAGAGGGGGCTATGGGCCCCTTTGGTTCCCTTTTCGGGGACACCACTGGATGTGGGGCTCACTTCTGTAGTTTCAAGCAAACAGTAACAAAAAAATGTAAGTAAGATAAAAATTTGTCTTTCAAAGAAGACATGCTGGAAGTTTTGTTTACAGAGAACCTGCAGGGTTTTACTGAATCTGTTCATTTTGCAGACAGAGACGTCTCTGTAACTTTGGGCTTTTAAACATGTTATTGTTAAGATTGTTTACGTTTTGATACGAGAGGCCACCTTCTGACTCATTTCATCTCCCCAGGCCTGTTTTTGTCTCCCATTCCTCACCTTCCTTGGAGTAGTAGAGGATCTCCACCTTGCGCTCCTCGGACCCAAGCAGGGCCTGCGCTAACTGGGCCAGGGCGCTCTTCATGGTGCCAGGACCAACCAAGAATTGGCAGGTGCAGGGCTGCTGCATGATCTCTGCCCGGGTGAAGCCGAACATCTGGCAGAAACCTTCATTGCAGTAAATGATCCCACAGTTCTTCATCTGGGCATTGGCGATCAGAAACTTGCGATCTTGCAAGAAAGGGGTCAAACAAGGTCACGGTTATTCTTGGAAGAAGTAGCACAGTTGCAACAGAAACGTCTACAGATAGGGTGTGATTGAATCAGCCTGGAGGTCAGGGTGGATTAATTTCCAGTACGGCTTTTCAATGAACTGGTTCTCCTCGTCTTCAGCTGACAATAAGCTAAAGTGGAGCTGACGCTGTCCAGTTTTCCACGGCGCTAACGCTATTAGCGTCCCGGTTCCTCCCAGGGGATTTGACAAGAAGCAGATGGCCACTTTAATTGAAACACTATTGTGTAACATTTTTTCTCAGGTAATGTGTTTAAAGCTTTTTAACCTTTTTTAAATTACATATAGTTGCTTTCTTATTTGTCCATCTTATTTGAGTCTTGTTATGTCAACAAGTTGAACCAATTTCATCTTTATTTAAAATCTTTATTGACTCAGTTTACAGTAAAACTCAATTATAATTTTATCGTTTAGTGTACTAGATGTTTTTATTTTGTTTATTCATAACTATGCATGTTGCAATAAATCATATAAATATTATTTGCATGATAAATTAAAACAAACTCGATCATTTCCATTTGCATGGTTTTGTCTTTACCCAAAACTCATCAAGTAGCATAGTTTTGGCTGTGCTATGCATCTGGTTCAAATTCAGTTAAATAAATCTAATATCAAACACTTAAACACTTTTGCTGACTCATTATTAATCGGTTAATAATCAACAGATCAGTCCTACATTATTTAAGGTAAGTCAAGCAGAACGGATTGATCTTTTCACGTTATTAGAAGTATTTTTTTTAAGTATCCTTTTCTGCAAAGTATTAATTAAAGGAATGCTATGTTACTATATTTTAGGTAAGAAAATATTTTATTTACAAAAGAAATTGGAATTAAACATTTTAATCTTTTAATGTATTTCTAATATTGTATAAAAAGTGTTTTAGTTGTTTTAATGAAAAATCTGAGTAATGTGCCAATTTTTTTATCCAATTAATAGATTAATGATCAGAATAATAGCTTGAATAATCAGTAAGTCAAATAATCAAATAAATGTGGTTTGCCTTGTCAGTTGTTAAAGCAGACACAAATATTAAACAAATCTGTCTGAACAGGGAAGTAATCAACCTAACTGGAGCTACACTACAAGCATTTTTCTTTACGTTTTCTACCTCCACACATCTCTGTATGCAAAACCCCCTGCTGTGTCTCTTCGGCAGTAAATGACCCCTTCCTGGAGAGGTCACACAACACCATCGATCATCTCCGTCCCTCAGGGAAAAAACAGTTGCAGAACTGTTTCAGCTGCAAAACCTGTCAAACTCTTAAAGCTAGGGCTGAAATAATTAATTAGATTAATCGCAATTAATCAATTATTGAAGTAATTATCGACTAGCAATCAATTAATTATTAGCTGGAATACACAGACTGATAAAAAAGGCAATTTGTTAAGAAAAACAACAGTCAGAGCAGTAATTAAGTCAAAACTGTACAAATTATACATATTTTGTGTTTAGGATTAAAAAAATAACTTTATAAATAAGTTCTACCCAAAACTCAAAACTCAAGTGGTTTAATTTTAGCTTCACTCAGTTACAATTCAGTGAAAATCTGTTAATCATCTTTTGCTAGTTGGTTAATCCAGAAAATAAAAAAATCAATGTTCAGTCAAGCAGAAAGACAATGAGCTTCACATTTTTAAATCAGAAGTATTTTCATGGCTGCAGATGCATCATTTGCTACAAATGATCAAAAGTTCACTAAAGGAATATGCTGCTGCATTTTAGGCAATAACAATTTTATTTTCTTATTTATAAATTATTAATTATTAGAAAAACTTCAAGTGAAAAATCTGCAGAATGTGCCAAATTTTTATCTGATTGTTCAACTAATCGTCAAAAATAATCAATTGTCGATTAATCAATATCTGAAATAATCGGATGCAGGCAGTTTTATTACAAATTATCAAGCACACACTAAAGTAAAGCTATATCATTGCATTTTAGACAATGAATTCTTTATTTTTTTATTTAAAAAAGGAATTGAATTTATTATTTCAATGTATTTTTAATATTTTATGAAAAAGGCTTAAGTGTAAAATCTGCAAAAAGTGCGAATTTTTTGTCCAACTGTTTGATTAATCATCAAAACTAATCGATTAGTTGATATCTGAAATAAGTGCACACTAAAGGAATGCTTTGTTATTGCATTTTAGGCAATATTTTTTTTATTTTCTGATTTAAAAAGGAACTAAATTTACATTTTTCATGTGTTTATAGTACAGCCAAAGTGGAACATATTCAGAATGTGTCAATTTGTTATCCGATTAATCGATTAATCATCAAAAAAATAATTGTTAGTTGCAGCTCTAGTTGTTCAAACATAAACAATATCCAACTCTTATTAGTTGCTGCCCATCTCGCTCACAAATCAGCAATAAAATGCAGCATGAAGATAAATTGGGACAAATTCTACAAGGGCAGCTAATAAAGGAGTTAAATGAACTGTGGAAGATGCATAAATAAACTCAGCTGCTTCAAACTGCCTCTTTTATCACAGCTTTGGTGGATCCAGCTGTTCGCTGCCCACACAGATGAGAGCGGAGCAGGGGGAGTTTTCTCTTTAAAGTAAACGTCTGAGCGTCTCTGGTGGAAAGCACATCCTGTCCAGTGTCATTATCTGGGGCTCACACAGATCGTCACGGCGTTGCTAAGCAGCACCACTGTTGCACGTGCGCTCACCTGGCCGTGCACATGCGCACGCACTTTTAGGGACACAGTTCAGGCATTACATAATAGACTTTTCCCTCAAAAGGAGCCTCCAAGAATCAGACATGACCAAAGGCAGAGAGTCAGAGGGAAAAGTGACGGAGTTTAAAAATATAAGAACAGACTAAATGTGAGGTTTAGGTTTACTTTACATGCAACATCTGTCCTTTTCCAAAATCCTGGATGTGGGGGAAGATTTTTGGTTGTCTCTCCATGTGAAAGAATGGAAAATGGGGCATTATGAGAGGCAGGGGAGCAGATATAGTACTTTGAGGTGTATGTAGACACTGTTTTTTCAATGTAAAAACAGCTGTAAATACAGACAATTAACTAAAATTAATTATTCCGTCATGGTTTTGCGGCGCCCCCTGTAGCGGCGCCCCTATAGTGGATACTCACTTTTTTTGCGCTACTACACGCAGGTGTAATTAAACTGCAGCATAAAACATATGTTTAAAAAAAAGAAAACAATCTCTCACCTGCCAGACAATAAAATTAAAAAATCAGCCGAATGAAAACAAAAATGTACAACAAATGGAGAACTTCATGCTAAACAAGTTTATGAAGGATTAACTTTATTTTTACAGTTTTTTTGTTTTTTTTTTTTTTTTGTTTTTTTTTTTAGGAAAGAACAGGCTTGCAGAATATTATTACGAGTAAAATTTTCTTCAGCAGATTAATAAATTTTCATTTCACTTACTTCGTTCGTCGAATTTCTTGATGATTGTGTCCAAATATGTGTTTTGGAGCGCAACATGACCGCGTCTTACAGGCATGTTGACGCATGAACTTCACCGGTTTAAAATAACCACGCACATTAAAAAACAAAACAAACAGCGGAGAGGGTATTAAACAAATTAAACAGAAAATACTGGGTTCAGTTCGGAGTTAATAAACAAACAGGTTCTGATGCGATGGAAGAGGATGGAGAGGAGGGCTGGTTACCCCGGCAATGGCAGATGCAGGAGAGGAAAAAACCTGAAAAAGTTCACTTTAATACTGCAGCAGTCAGGTCGGTAAATAAACACCAGGATCGTTCAGAAGAAACGAGGAAAGTTGTGAAGCGAGTAAAAAAGCCGTCAGTTTGGGTTTTAATCCCACTCAGGTTTGAACGCTGCGCGATAAGGATGCAGAGGAGGAGGAGGAAGGTCCCGTTTTCCAGATTTACTGATCCGCTCCTCTTCCCTGTCACCCCAAGCTGCACAGAACTGACTCTCAGCCACAGCGGAAACTCTCATTTAGCCTTCAAAGTAAAACTGTCTACCTCTTTCTGGCCAAAATGTTACAAAATTAAATATAATAATTTTTCTGTTGCGTTATTTAATGTTAAGGTTTAAAAACATCCCTATTTATTTATGTGCTGCTAATTACTATTTGTTTATTTTATATGATAGACTAACTCAAGCAGAAATTGTAAACTGGAAAGAAGATTACACTGCAAAAATAAAATCTTACGAAGTATTTCTGTCTAGTTTGAAGTAAGACAAAAAACAAAACAACTCACAAGTACGTTTTTAGTAAAATATAGGAGCTTCTTTTGAATCAATAATTCCTTAATATTAATTTTAAAAAGTTTTAGGTCTATTTGTAGATTTTATTTTGTACTTTAAAATGGCAAAAAATGTCTTGTTTTAGTGAAATTATCTGCCAGTGGAGCAAGAACGTTTTCATCAATATTAAGGAATTATTCACTTGAAACAAGCTCCTACATATAGCAGAAAAGTTATTTGTGAGTTATTTTTGTCTTATTTCAAGTGTACTGAGATTTTAGCACTAAAAAGTTAATAAAAATACTTGGTACGATTTTGTGTTTTTGCAGTGTAGATGCTTTTCCAAACATTTTCCAAACAAAATCAACCTGAGGTAATACTTTCCAGAAGCATCTTTCCACATCTTGAAAATGACAGTTGTCACATTCTTTTATCCAAACAAACTCATTCAGGTTTGGACTTTGACTAGGCCAAACTCCAAACCTAAATGAGGTGGTGCGACTGGGCTGCAGCTTTTGGCTCCACTGCTGCTCCAACACACCTCAGTTACCTGAGAAATGAATAATTTTTCATTTTTCTTCATCTAATTAGGGGTGGTGAATTTTTGGTTAAAACACGTTTGTTTTTCATTCAGTGGGTAGAAAATTCAGAAATTTTACTCAAGTAAGAGTAGAAATGCTTCATAATATAATTACTGAAGTAAAAATAAAACATACAAAATACTCCTAAAAGTAAAATTTTCCAAAATAAGTTATTTAAGTAAATATAACTGAGTAAATGTAATCCAACTCCAATTATATTTACATCTGATCAGACTATCAATCATGTAATATTTAAAAATTACATCATCAGATGGACCAAAATCATTATTATTTGAGTTTTATCGACTTGTTTCTGTAAAAACCAGTGAATAGGACCAGTCAGAATAATCAAAAATAACAAAATCAGCCAAAAGAAAATGTTCCAAATCAGTTTCTTTCAATAATAAACATATAAAGCTTCAACAAACAGTGCAGGTGTGTGTTTGTGTCTGGTGATTTTTTGGTTAAAACATGTTTGTTTTTCAGTGGGTAGAAAATTCAGAAATTTTACTCAAGTAAGAGTAGAAATACTTCATAATAAAACTACTCAAATAAAAGTAAAAAGTACAAAACTCCTAAAAGTAAATTTAAAAAAACAGTTACTCAAGCAAAAGTAATTGAGTAAATGTAACTAGTTACCTTCCAACTCTGGTTTTACTTCATATTAATTTACTTAAACAGCTCATAGAACGTAACAACACCATAAGAGTTTATTAACGTTTTCTTTGGAAACCTTTCCTCAAAGGCTTTTATTTTGAAAGATCCCGACCGGTAGTTGCGCTAACCTTTCCGGCGGATAACTTTCCGCAGTCTGACACTGACGGAGAGCAGACCCTGATCAGTCAACTCTCCTTCACTCCACATCACAAAGTGCTCAAAATAGAAACATCCTCCGGGTGCAGGCACACCTCTGACATATCGCGCCAGCCACAGTTACGACAAGCTTACGTCCAAAATGCTTTTTCTTATTTTATCTTTTAAACATCTGCTGTTGAATCCCGCCGCTACCGACGCTGAAATAAATCCGTCGAAACAAAACTGAATCAGAAACAAAAACCAGGCAATAAGCTCGAAGTAAATTCACACAAACTCTGTTTAACTCATCGTTGTCTAGATAAAAAAGAATTGTGATCCGGCTTTGACAGCTTGATTTTTAACGTAGAGCTCAGTTTTATAAATAAACGCCTCGAAGTTCTGCCTTAGCTTAAACAGCAGACACATACCTGGCAGTTGGAGAGCGTTCAGACACAAAACAGACATTTAGGCTCAGATGAAGGTCAACCAGGGAAGTGGCTTCTTGACAAATCCGGCGAACATTACTCGATTTGTTTGGGACAATTTGCCACAAAGGAGTTTCAATGACCAACCAAACAGAAAAACGTTCACAGCTCAGAGGTATTTCAACATTGACTGGGAATCATTTTTTACTGTTTGAATTTGGTGTTTACCAATGCAGAATAAAATGCGTCGCAAAAACTCAGAATCTTACCATTGTTATCTAGTTTCTGGTGGAAATAGTACACTTGAAATACGGCAAAAATAACTTAAAAGTAACTTTTCAGGAGCTTGTTTTAGTCAGTTCATTAGTATTGATTTAACAAAGTTAGATCAGATGGGGAAAAAAAGACTTAATATAATTGAAATTATCTAGAGATACACGATATATCAGCACCAACATTATTTATCGGTATCGACCCTTTAACTAAAACTGGACCAATATGAACAACCGATATTTGTTTTGATCTGTTTTTGGTGTTTTTTTCCTCAAAGGTGAAAAAAACAGCAAAAATGTATTAAGATTTTGTGTTTTTGCAGTGTATAGACCTTGACAATTATTCTCAAATTTCACAATAATAAGATTAAAATCTAAAAAAGCATTCTATTTAAACAAAAGTGACAGCATTGGCTGATGATAGATGAAGAGTTTACTTGGTAAGATTTTGTGTTTTTGCAGTGTATAAACAATAATTTTTAACATTTTAGAATAATAGAACATCTTTCCTCAAACTGTTTTGTTTTGAAAAATCCCAACCAACAGTTGTTTTAACCTTAATAAGATTGCTCAGGTAAAAGTAAAAAAAAAAAAAAAAAAAATAAAAAATACAGCGTAGTAAAAGTACTCCTAAAAATATATATTTTAAAAAATGTAATTGAGTAAATGAAACTAGTTACTACACAACTTTACTGATATTTGCATCTGTAGCTATTATTTTTACAATTTGTGAATAAGAAAAATGTGCATTAGGTTTAAGATTTTGCAGTCAACCAAGTTGTAATATTATTTTAATTTGGAAAATGAATCCAAATGAATCATTAACCACTCTAAATCTGTGAACTTTGCTGCCATGGAGAGTGAAGGTAAAGTTGTAAAAAGCCATCTTCCCACTTCAGCAGTGACAGAGTCGGACGAAGTGTCCAGAGATTACAGAAACTGTGGCTTCGCTGTCGGCTGGAGAGGAGGAGGCAGTTCGGTTGATCTGGGTTTCGTCTCTCCAGAACTTGATGAAATGACGGTTAAAATTAGCCAAAGAGCGCGCGTGCCTTTCCATGAGCCGTGGTGTGAGCGGCGAGTGACAAGAGGGCGACGAACAGGTCTGAAACACCGCCTGACCCGCTGCACCTGCTGCCACTAAGGCTGTGTTCACACTGCAGCCTGAAGCGATCCAACCCCTGTATCTAAGATTCAAACCCTGTTGTTCTAGTTCATCTAAAGCTCTTAATTCACCTGTAATGGTTTTAATTCCTAGATGTTTACATTTTATTTCAAAGAATGCACAAAAAGTTGAAGGAAACAAATGATTCGAGGTTAGTCTTTCATTTCCACATTGTGAAAATGGTCTCTGTTTGATCTCTGGTGTTAACTCCTATATGAAGAAAAGAAACTGAGACAACATGTCGTCACTGGAACATGTGAGTCACCTGAGCATGTTGCAGTTTTCTACAGGCTCATTTATGCTCCTTGGATTAAATGAATGTTTTTGTTTCAGAGCAAAAGCTGGAGGAGTCTGGACAGACTGGAAGGAGAAAAGGTTTCACGAAACCTCACCGCTGTGGTCACTGTGACAAGAGTTTTTCTACCAGCTCAATTCTGAAACATCTGCGTGTCCACACTGGAGAGAAACCCTTCCTCTGTGACGTGTGTGGAAAGACTTTTAGCCAACTATCATCTCTTAAGCAACATCAACTGATCCACACAGGAGAGAAGCCTCATGTCTGCAGCTACTGCAGCAAAAGTTTCAGCCATCTCGAAAGTTCATCAGCGAATCCACGCAGGAGAGAAGCCGTACAGCTGTGACCGATGTGGACGATGCTTCCGTCGGTCAGGAACTTTGAAAAACCATCTGAGAATCCATGATGGAGAAACAGCACAACCAGATCCAACACCATCTCCTGTATCGTCTTGATGTTTCACCGACAAACAGAAAAAAAGAAAAAACCTGTTTTAATTTAATTAATTTGAATGCAACTTATGGTGTGAAATTTTTGTTCCGATTTTCAGACTAAACCACAATATCATCTGAATTTACTGCATTGTAAAATCTGGTTTTAACAAAAATGTCACCACAGAATTGCTGGATGTTCTTTGAACGCTTAGCAAAAAAAGTTGAGAATTTTAGGACTCAGATTTTTTATTTTAATCTCCATCATCTTTTGTTCATCTGAAACCTTGATGGTCCTCGATAGGAGACGTCCCAAACCGGTCCAGTTCCTCCGGCCGTGTTCGGATCCGAAGGCTGCACCTTCCAAGGACGGATCTGTAAATTTAAAACTACTTAATCGTTTCTGCTTGACCTATTTAAGGCCAACTAACTTTTAAAAAATGAATTTTATACATTTTTAAGGCTTTAATTTTACACACATGAATTTAATAAAATCACATTTATAAGTTAACGTAACTTGGATTGGTTAAGTTGCCTTCTTATGCTCTGTGCGTACATGACAGCTGTATCCACTTCACACCTACTGCAGAGAGATAACAGGAACGAAAACAAAATGCATGGAGTTAACCCCGACCCTTCCTGTCGTTGTGCAAGAAGACTTTTCTGGAAAGTTTTATCTGCCTGGAATTCCTTCAGCACCAGCCTGAGACCCCTTTCTGTCCCCCTGATAAGAGAAACATGCTGGACTTTACACCTTCTTACCAAGTCACTTCTTCCTGCAGGGTTATAATAATTTGCAGTTTCCTATTATAGTTTTTTTTTTATTCAAAGGGAACTTTTTATTTTTCTAAATCAGTTTGCAAGTTTTTTTTAATTAAATTTCTTATTTTTAGTTTAGTTTTTATTAGTTATAATTTCTAGTTTTTTGGTTGATTTTTAGGAGCAGAATTTATTTACTCCTGAAATAAAAATGGAATATCAAGAGCTTGAGGCAAAGACACAGAAAGCATTTTTAAAAATTAATATTTAGGGATCATTTACTTAAATCATGCTCATTTATCTTGCAGAAAAGTTACTTTAAGTTAGTTTTGTTTTGTTTTAATCCAAGTGTAATAAGAAATTTGGAGTAGAAACTACTGGGGAAGATTTTGTTTTTTTGCAGTGCAGGAAGTGAAATTTAGTTCACATATCATGTTAATTCACTTTATTTGAGATGTTTTTGACACTGAAACCGCCTGAATGCCAAATACAATCCCTGCACATATTATGCTCATCTTTACTGAAATTATTCTGATATGTTGCATGCATGTGTCAGCAGGCAGAAAAACCCCAGGAGCCATCTGTCAGAGTGACGCATTTAAATACAAACACAAAACATCTCCAGGAAAGAAAGTATTTTATTGTTAGCATTGGTCAGAGCTAAATCAGCAAACATTTCCTAAGCAAAAAAAAATAACATTAAACATTAAAAAAAAACTAAACAAGGGCAGAAAATACATCAAAGTGTGTTAGAAAGGAAAGGAGACAAAGTAGGAGGCATGAATCAGTCGGTGACCTTGGTGAGGGACAGAGGCGGCGCTCCGATCTTGGTAGCGCCTGTCAGCGTGTTTCAGTCGGCGCTCTCCAACCAAAGCCAGGTCTGACGTGCCTCCATCTTCCCAATGCCAACATCCTCCAGAACTAAAACACCTAATAAGTCAGAGAGCGAGTTCTGCTGCTCTACTCATCATCCGCTATCTGGCCCAACGCCACAGAAACTGGCTGCCGCTCCTGAGCAGGAACCCCGGTATGTAGGGCAAAGGTCGCGTTAGCTTCCACGCCTTCAGCAGAGACCTGCCCGTCTTCATTGTCTGCAAGATGAGAGCCTGGTCCGGACGCTTCGGCCTCAAAGAACTGCAGTTTTTAAATCAGGAAACGGATTAGAGCCACCAAAATAAAAAATAAATTTAAAATTCTGATTTTTTTCCCCCCAGAGTTCTGACTTTAAACTCACAGTTCCAACTTTTATTTTGACTTTCAAAATACATTTTTTTCAAAATAATTTTCTCTCTCTCTCAAGATTCTGACTTATCTCAGTCTCAGATTTACAAAACTTTTTGTTCCTCAGAATTCAAATTCTTAATTTCCTCCCTCAAATTTTTGACTTTAATTTCAGAATTTCAACTTTTTATCTCAAAATTCCCACTTTTTTAAAATCACAATTCTAAGATTTTTTTCCTCAGAATTTTTTTCTCCGAATTTTGACCTTTTCTCAGAATCCTCACTTTTTTCCTCAGAATTCAAACTTTTCAGAATTCTGACTTGTTCTCACTTTTTTCCCTTAAAATTTTTACTTTAATTTCAGGATTGCAACTTTTATCTCAAAATTCCCACTTTTTAAATTCAGAATTTTGCTATTTCTTTCCTCAGAATTCTGACTTTAAGCTCAGAATTTTCTTTTTCGTTAGAATTCTAATTCTGTCCATCTATGACAAAATCCAAATAAAAACCCAAACACTCTTAGGTTTTATGTTAATTATGATGTTAGTGTATGAAAATAATCACATATCTGTTTCTTCCTCGTTATAGAATTTGTAAACCTGTACCAAAATTATTTGGTAGATTTATAAGAAATTTAAAGACTAGATTTTCCTGATGGTGCAAAAACAATTTAAACAAATCTGATTCTGAGTGGGGGGTAAAAAAGTCCGAATTGTTTTTGTTTTTTTCCCAGTGGCACTAATCTTCTTCCGTACAAGGATGCTTGATTTATTGTTTCTAACTCTTCTGACTGATTAAAAGGCACCGATCATTTTATTCACACAGAAATACTGTTAGGAGTCACTCTGCTTGAGACAATGCAAACTGGTTTAGAAAAAAGTGAAGAAACTCAATTACCAATCCAAGATGCAAAACTAAACTCAAATTAATCTGCTGAAACCTCAGCTTGTTAGATGTCTAACGGAACAACATGCAGATATTCAGGACTTTAAAAAGAGACGTGGATGAAACTCCTGAAGGAAATAGAAAATAGCACCAGGCGAATGTAGAAGCAAACCGCTGGGATTCAGCTGTCGTTCTGTCAAAAGCTGCTACCACATAAACTCACCTCCTGTTTCTCACCTAAAATCCAGTTTCAGTGTTTACGAACCGAGCGCTCCCTCCTGCCCACCACGTTTCACATACACGTAACCACACATCAACCTCCACAACACTACAAATTAGATCAACACAACCTACATTTCAAGGCCTCTTCTATGACAGATTACTGGAATCAATGCAAATAAAATCTCATTTTTCAGCTACAGTAATGTTTTACATCTTAGTAGAATCGGTTACACGACTGCATCAACTTAAAAGTGGACATTTTAGTCTGAAAGTAATTGTAAGGATGCTAAACTGATTAGAAAGCGCTTCATAATGGAGGCAGCTTTGAGGTTTAAACTGAAAATAAAGGAATATTTCATTCAGAAACATCTGAATGTGTTTCAGGACATAATGGAGAAATTCTTTGAAATTCAAGGAAGGTCTTTGTGTTCAGTGGTCGACTCCTTAATGATCTGAAAAGGAAAAAAACAGATTTAATGCTTAAAAACAGCAAAAAGTAACTCTTTGTTCAACACTGCCACCTGGCGGGGAAACATGAGCGGTGCAGCTCCTACCTCCCCGTCTCTGGTCTCCACAGTTCGGACCAGGATGCTTCGCTTCACATGAGCCTCCGGAGTTTTAGTGTCCAAATTAGTTTCTAACCCGAAAACAGATTAAAAAATAATAATAAAAAAAACATTGAGAGTCTCTGGAGAAAGCAAGAAAATCTAAAAAACATTTCCCTTCCTACTAAGCTTTGTAATAAACACTAAATATTGTTTATTACTAAACTAAAAACTAAATATTAAATATTGTTTAATATAGTTTTGATATAATAATAAACACTAAAGACTGACTGGAATGAGTATATCTAAATATTTTGATTAATGAATTAGAATGAGACCTTTAAACTGTCCGTACTAATTTATGGAAATTTATTAAACGACCGACTGAAAAACAAAACAAAAAAATAGAAAGCTGTTTTTCAGAGTAAATGAGTATTAAGGGTAATGTGTTGCTTCACACATTTATTGTTATAATTTTTTTTTATTCTGGTTTATTTTACTGTTTTATGACTTTAAATGTCAAAAATAATAATATTTTCATCACACTAGCTAATACAAATATTTTTTTTACTCTGTTTTTCATTAACTGGTGAGTTGTCCCCGTTTACGTTCCTATAATCACCAAAGTAGCTAACATTTATTTCATTAAATTTTATTTTATCATTTTAAAATGGTCAATGAAGAATCTTAAATGTGTCACTGTACATTTCTATTAAAACTAATGTAGCTAAAATATATTATTATTTCAGTTTATTTCACAATTTTGTGATTTTAAATAAAAAATAGATCTCATAAATTTATCACTGCACATTTTCATCACCAAACTAGCCAATAAGTTTTTGTTTTTAATTATCTTAACTGGCAATAAAAATAGTCATAAATATCTCTCTTTACATTCCTACAATCAACAAAGAAGCTAACATTTATTTTTATTTACATTTATTTGCATGACATTAAATTTTAAATTAAATTTATTTTGTTTTAATTACTTTAAATGGTAATAATAATAATTCTATATAAGATATTTAGCCTTGACTCATTAAAACATAAATAATGAACAAATTTTACTAAAAGCTTCTACTTTCTACTCTCACAATTAAATAAAATTTCCCCTCTTCCAACCAAAAACATTTTATTCTAAGAGAATATTATTGCTGCATCTGACCTCTAAACTGCAGGTTGGAAAAGCTCTGAACTGGGATGGTGATCCTGATGGCAGAAAGAAGAAAAACAAGTTTTTGTTTCTCTGTTTTTGTTGCAAACGTCTCCGGTTTTCAAAGCTGCGTCACCTGCTCTCCTCTCCTTCCAGCAGCTTCCTATAGGTGGCGATCTCGATGTCCAGAGCCAGTTTGACATTGAGGAGGTCCTGGTACTCCTGCAGATGGCGGGCCATCTCCTCCTTCAGGGCCTGGATCTCCTCCTCCAGGCGGCTCACCGTGTCCTGGTACCCAGCAGCCTCCAAGGCGCAGCGGTCCTCCAGCTCCCGCAGCTGGCGCTCCAGAGACTCGTTCTAGAGGACGAGGAGATTCGGCTCCGATTCAGCAGCTGCACCGCGAAAACGCCAAGAATTCTGGTTCCTACTGCGGATTACTCAGTACATCTGGAATAAGACAGATGTCCTATCTGACTTAAAGACATTTAAGTTACTTAAATGTCTTTAAATGTCACTAATGAAACTTTTAAATAATTTAACATTAACTTTCAACGAACTTAAGTTACTTTTAACTGAACTAATTTTTAAGTAACGTCAAAGTTAAAAGTAACTGTGAAGTTACTTAACAGTGACTTAAGTTACTGTAAAGTTTCTTTTAACTAATTTTCTTTTAAAAGTCAAGTTAATTTTAACTAACTGAAACATAACAAGTTACTTCTAAGTACCTTAAGTAATTTAAAAGAAACCTAAGTTATTTTTAAGCTGCTTTTAACTAACTTAAAAGGAAAAGTTACTTTTAGCCAACTTGAAAGTGAAGATGAATGAAAAGTTAATTTTAACTAAATGAAATGTAACAAGTTAGTTAAGTTTTTAAGTTACTTTTAAAGAACTTAAAAGTAACTTTCAACTAGCTAAAGCACATTAGTTAGTTTATAAATAACTTATAATCTGCCAGTAAGTAGTTAGTTTAGTTACTTTTAAATTGATAGATTACAGATTAAAAGAATGAAAAGGATTCCCAGTCAAATATTATGTTGAAAGATTGTCCATAAATTACCTCTATTGTCTGGTTTCTACTGCAAATATCTTAGTTTTGTCCTATTTCAAGTGTTTCGTCTTACAAGTAGCTTTTTGACAATAAATAGCAGCTTGTTTAAAGTCATTAATTTCTTCGTACTGATGAAAAATACGAGTCCCACTCATAAATAACATAAATAATCTGCCAGTGGAATTGAAACTTGGCTGCAAGTTAAAGGGCTGGGCTTGGCTAGGGTTGCTAGGCAACGGCGCCAGTAGAACATGTGCATTTTGGAACATTTTGTTTTGCCTTATTATTTCAGTTAGAGTCGCATGTCTGAACCGGCGAAGGATGAGAGACGAAGCTGGTTGTTCTTTCATTTGGACACTTTTCACGCAGTTTTTCGTGAGATCTGGAGAACTCACCGTGCCTCTGAGAGCGTCCAGGTCGCAGGTCAGAGCCTGAACCTGACGCCGATATTCGTTGGCGTCCTGCTTCGCTTGGCGCAGGGCCTCCGTGTTTCGATTGGCTGCGTCTGTCAGGTCAGCAAACTGGAAGAAAAACCCAAACAGTCGAACACAGCTGCGTGTTTTCACGTTTTCCTCAACATGATGTCACTAGCTAGGCGTTCTGATTTGCACATAAAATATTTATTGGACTAAAAACTGATAAAAATAATCTGCCCTACTTACTTTAAAAAAATGTAAATGCTAACCACTAGCCAGTAAGTAATTACAACGTCTTGTATCTTGAACAATCCTAAATATATTTGCATAAAGACACCAACTTGAATTTTTATTGTTGATTTCACAGAGTCAATTGAGTTAAATCTACTTCAGCGCAGAGTGATGTTTTTCAGTGCAGAGGGGAGCTTCCTGACCTTGGATCGGTACCACTCCTCGGTTTCATGCATGTTGGACGTGGCCATGTTCTCATACTGGACTCTGATGTCCCTCAGAGCCGCAGTCAAATCCGGTTTGGACACGTCCAGATCGACATGGACCTGCTGGGCCACGAGCTGGTCCTGCAGCTCCCGCAGCTCCTGGAGGAGAGGAGGGAAGGAAAGGAGGGAAGGAGAGAAGGGAAGGAAGACGTTATAACCGTCAGCCATTATCATCCTGGTGTCTTGATCTCGATTCTCACCTCCTCGTGAATTTTCTTCAGGAAGTTGATCTCGTCCTGCAGAGCTTCGATCTTCCTCTCCAGCTGGACTCGACTGAGAGCCGCTTCGTCCACATCCTTCACAAAGATCGACAAACGGCAAGACGGTCTCAGATTACAGATTACGGAACATGTGGATTACCTCAGAGACGCAGCCGTACCTGTCTGAAAGTGTTCAAACTGTTTTCTGCTTCCTGACGCAGAGTCATCTCATCCTGAAGTCTGTCAAAAAAAATAAGACAAAACTGAAATTCATAACACATCTGTAAAAATCGGCGTAGTGTCTTTTCTACCCAAAACTTTAGAAATTTAGTGATTAATTTGAGAAATTTAAAAAAAAATAAAATAAAATAAAAAAAAATTTAAATTTTTCTAAATTTCAAATGCCAAACATTTTTGACATTTGAAACTCAGAAATTTAAAAGTTTTTCTGTATAAAATTTTTGAAATTATTCTAGAAATTTGAGGGGGGGTTTTTTTACATTTTTTTTTTTTTTTTTTTTACACCATTGCAGTTTTTTTCATGTTTGCTGTTAAATGAAAAGCATCTAGTTTACCATTTCTTTTAGGCTCAGTAGAATAATTTTATTTTCAGTGATAACTTTCTTTCAATACGTTTGTTATATTTAGCCAAGTTTAATAAAAAATAAAAGCAGATTCGGGTGCAGGAAATTTGGCTTTTCAGGAAAAGTTTCTGGATAAATGTGGTTTTCTTAAAGCATGGTTATAAAACTTTATAAGAAAATTATGTTTGTCATAATTTTACCTTGATTACAAATTAAAACTCTCCATCTGCATCTCAGGGCCAAATTTGTATAATTTTTGAAGTGCAGTTGGAGGCCACACAAAATCACACAACCGGCCCTTTAAGAGCCTTCAGGATCTCGATTTGGCCCAAAACGAAAATGAGTTTGACACCGCTGTCCTAAATGATCAACCCGGCATGTTGTAGTCAGAGAAATGTGATTTTTGTCCTGCATGTGGAGGATTTTTAAATATTTTGATTTGACTTTCAATTGGCATTTTTTTCCTACTGCAGAGAAATAACAGGACTCAGCTGAATGGGCAGCTCATGCATCATTGCACTTTCACTCTGATTTAACACCCAGAGGCCTTTCCCACGGGATGGACTAGACACACACACACACACACACACACACACACACACACACACACAGAATGCATATCAGGACAGACCTGAACTGGGACGGACGACGCCCCACCATCCATCTGTCGCACGCAGACAGAACCGGACTCGCTGAGGCTTTGCATAACATCTGTACAGCTTCATGCAGAGCTGCACAGAATCAGTGGGAACCTGGAAAGTGACCTTTGACCCTCAGAGCACCAATCTTTCACAGGACGAGCAGCTGCGCGGTCAGAGGGCAGGGAGCAGATCTTCCCACCCTCAGACTTTCAATCGGCGCTTAAATTGTTGAGTCCAGCCGCGCATGTTCTTATCACCAGAGCTGGATAGTTACATTTACTCAGCTACATTTACTGGAGCAACTTTTTTTATGTAGTCTGAGGAGTATTTTTATGCTTTACTTTTTACTTTTACTTGAGTAACTTTATTAAAAGTATCTCTACTCTTACTTGAGTAAAATTTCTGGATTTTCTACCCACTGAATGAAAATTAAACATGTTTTAACCAAAAATCCACCAGACACTGACACACACCTGCAGTTTCTGTTAAAGTTTAATAAGTTGTTTTTTAATGAAATAATCTGATATCAAAATTTCCACTAATTTTATATTTTGGTCCATCTGATTATGTAATTTTAAAATATTAAGTGATTGATAACTTGAGTAACTTTTTTTACCCTAAGTTGAGTAATTTCTTTGATGGCTACTTTTTACTTTAATAAATGTATGTTGAGGTGCTGCTACTCTTACTTGAGTGAAGCTTTTGGGCTCTCCACCCTCCTCTGGTTTGGAGAAGTGAAATACGCCCGGTGAGGCGATGTTCATGAATTAATTTGTTTATGAAAAACGAGAGGAAAAGCGAACAGCTGCCTCCCTTTGTGCGGAGCCTCCATTGTGCAGCCGCTCATTCCTCCACAGCCTCCCAAAAGCGGCGAGGGGTTCAGTCGGGATCAAGTTTAGAAAAAGGGAGTAAAGCTCCCGCTGCGCATGTTGGTGTGCATTCCAGCGAATCGCAAGGAAAACCACATCTCCATTTAAATGAGCGGGTAAACACAGCTCAACTCTGTTTGTGCCAAAATTAATTAAAACTATTTTTTGCAAAGTAAAACTTGTAAATTTTTTAAGGTAGTTTAGAGGAAGTGCTGAAGCAGAGATACGTTTAAAAAACAAAAAAACGTCAAAGTCAATAGTTTGATACAGGCAGAAAATGTTCATACTATTGGAACTTTTTCAAATTGTTGAAATTTGAAAAAGTTCGACAATTGCAAGCAAATGCTGCAATTCTCTTTGAAAACTAACATCCAATTTTATTTCACCTGGAAGAAAAAAATGTCACTATAATAGCATGAAATTAAATATGAATATGAATGCAGTTTTTTAAGAAAATTTACATTTTTAGGAAGTCCCTATCAGATACATTTGTCTTATTTATAGGAACTAAAATAACTGTGAACAAAACTGCATCGCTTCCTCATCATTTGTCTCCTGCATGTTAATGTTTGCATCTCATCCCTTTGTTTTCACTGTGCAACAAAATTTAAACAGTCAGTTGGTAGAAACTGTCAATGTGACTTTGGCAGCTTAGCTGTGATAAACAGTTGTAGGCTAAAAACATGCTGGCTAATTCAAACTCAGGAATACTTCATTGATCGGAGAGGCAAGTTAAATGTTGTAACTCACTAATTCAGAGTTATTGTAGATAATGATGGCTGTTGGCAGAAGAAATCTCCTGTAGCAGTCTGTGTTACAGTGAATCTGAAGAAGCCTCTGACTGAAGACGCTGTTTTCCCATGACGGCCTCATAAAGAGGACGGTCGGGGTTATCTGTAATTTTCTTGATTTTATGAAGAATCCATCTTTGCGTCAACTCCAGAGGTAATGTCGGGTAACCATGGCAACCAGTGACAGTTTAAAGGCAGTCCACCAAAAACAAATCTCTCTATAGCAGATTTATCTAACTGTGGTCCGTGGGCGCCCCCTGGTGGTCGACAAGGTACTGCATGTAAATGACTACTGTGATGTTATCGCAAAGTGCAACGCTACAGCTAGCTTAGCAAAGGACTGGGTTTAAAAATAATGATGGTTTAAACCCGGCTCACTCAAAATAAAAGCTGAAAATATTGATTGAAAGGAAACAACTGCAGAATTTCTTAATGATCGGAGGAAGTCAAGTAAAACCTGCTCAGAGTTTTGATGCGTTATTCACAAACAATCTGATTCTTTTGAACGGTTCTCAGCCGTGAACTAGTCTCAGTTGGTGAGAACTGACTTTGATTGCTTCTAATATAAGCAAGCAAAGTCATAAAAAACAAAATTAAAATTAATTAAATTAAAATTACTCTTCTCACATGTCAACAATTATTATTTAATTAAAAATGATTCAATTAAATTAATTAAAAACAATAGATAAATAAAATTGATAGAAATGGATTTGGATAGAAGAGGATTTTTTGTTTCTGGCAAAGCAACTCAAGTATATTTTTCCATTTGTTGAGCTTCTAAATTACAAATAGCCCTAAATGTTATTAATGCTCACAACTCTTAACCTCTTTCTTTATTTCCATGTGTTTGACATCGTTGAAGCTCAGAATCCACACTGTCAGAATCTGGAAATAACTCAAAAGGAGTCGATGTGTTCACAGCTTCTCTCGTTAGGATGAACAAAGTGCCTCATATTTTAATTTCAGGTTGTACGTATATATCGAGTTACGTGGTTCTCAGCCTGAAAAAGTTTAGTAAACACTGCTCTATAGCCTAGTCAGTGTTTCTTGACTGCCACATAAACTCTCTCCTTGGCAGTTAAAGTGACTGCCGCCGGTCTTTAAATGCATATAAATCATTAAACACAGTAATCCTGTGTGGATACGCGCCTCCCACTGGAGCCCCACCCTCCACTGCCTTACCTTTGCTTCAGCATGGCCAGATCGGCAGCCAGGTTGTCCCTCTCGACCTCCAGCCGGGCCTTCCCGTTGGTGAGCCCGTCCACCTGCCGCCGCAGCTCCCTGAGCTCATCCTGGTAGATGTCTCCCAGGCGGCTGGGCTCCTTCACCTTCAGCTGGTTCAGCTCCGCCACCAGCATCTTGTTCTGCTGCTCCAGCAAGCGCACCTTCTCTATGTAGCTGGCAAAGCGGTCGTTCAGGCCCATCATCTCCATCTTCTCGTTGGTGCGTATTTCTTTGTAGTGGGCTTTCATCAGGGAGTCGGCGGAGAAGTCCAGCCGGTCGCCGGGGCTCCCCAGCAGCAGGGCCGTGCTGGCGGAGCCCAGGGAGAGCCTGGAAACGGGGCTAGAGAGGGTGATGGACCGTGGGGTGCCATGCCAGGAGAGGCGGTTGGAAGACAGGCTACCAATCCTGGCGCCTGAGCTGCCCTGAGGCCCAAAACGTTTCCTGTATGAGGACTGGACCCTCTGGCTCTCCATGCTGGGGGAATAAGCTCGCCCGGTGCACAAACAGGGGATTTATAGAGGGAGCAGCCCCCCTTTGGGCCACAGGGTGGGGCGGGCAGTGAATGGGACAAAAAGGGGAGAGCGAAGGGCTGGTTTACATGACACTCAGAAAGCTGTGCGCCAGGGATTGTCCCTGCTCGTCCACTCAACTACAAATGTCTCCTGTTTTTTTTTTTACTTCGTCCTCTCCCCCTTTTCCTCCCTCTGACTCACTCACTCTTTCAGTCCTACTTTCACCCCCTTTTTGTCCAACTCGCTTTCTTTCTGCTCCAAGCGAATGAAAAGGAATTTGTGCAACAGGCTCAGGCCACAAATCCAACCTGACCACACATGCGCTCTTCAAAACACAGAGACACAGAAAGGGACTTTGATTAAACAAGGGGTGGGGGTGTTGGAGAGACATCATAACCATCTAAAAATACGAAAACAGTGATTTACAAATAAGATAAAGACAACAAATCAATGGGAATGTGCCTTTTAGAAGCACTGTCATATGACAGACAAGCTTCAGTCTATTTTATTTGGATTTCATGGGATAAACTTGAACAAAGTGGTGTATCAATGTGAAAACCTGAATGGCATGTAATAAATAGTTCCCACAAGTCTGAACCGGAAGTAGGTAAGCGCAGCGCAAAGCATAGCGGACCCAAAGACCAACAAATTAAAATATATGGACACTCTTGATCAATGTGTGAGAAATATATATAAACAAAACGGCTGCTGTCGGCATCGACCTGAATGAAACGGAGAATGAAAATATATCAGGCGATGAGGACAAGCTGCCTCCGATCTACGATATAGTTACCTACTTAATAAACACAGAGAGCGTACAACATGGAGGAGCTTCACCTGAAATCTATACAATCACGTTATTTACAATGTTTGATTGTAAATATCGTACGAACTCTTCGTGTGAATATCAAGTTTCTGGTGACTTGCGGAGTAATGTAAGCTACATGTCCATCTTAGCTATCAGCTAAAAGCTACATTAGCTGCTAAGCTAATTCTGCTAGTTCGGCGGTTAGTACTACAGTAAATATCACTGGTAGTATTACACAGAGGTGGGTAGAGTACTCAGAAATTGCTAAAGTCATAGCTGTAACGTACTTATATTGTTTATAAGTTAGATAGAAGTGATGCGAGAGCTAGTTCTAAGCTCGTGATTTTATTGTTGTCATAGCAACTGCCTACGAGGATCTCTGTCTGTTACAAAGTTCCCGGAAGTGTGACGTCACATGAAAACTATGCATAACATCCAACCCTTTACTCAGATCCTCGTTAACAAAAACCTGTAATTTAATGTCAGTAAAAAAACTGAAAGATATTAAAATAAAAATAGATCCGCTTGATTCTAACCTCTTCACTGCTCAGTCTGGGCTTTCTCCCATTGAGGTGGATTAATCTGGTCAAATTTCAACCGGGCCAATCAACAAACAGAAGCAGAAGCTGTGAAAGTTGATGATGATTTTCTGTCGGGCAAAGTTAAAAACCTCAGAGTTCTGTAAACGAAGCAAAGCATAGTGCAAAGGATCGATTTTTATCAGGCAATTAGAGGTAAAGCTAGCAGGTTTTATAGTTGGTACGTTGAACGACACACTGAGCAAAGTCCAGACCTAAATCCAAACTTAAAATCTGTTGCAAACCTTAGAAATCGCTGTCCAGATTCTATTGACTCCAATTCAGCTTGAGTTGATGTGCACAACTGGTAGTAAAAAACAAAGACTAAGATTTTTACCGGAGTTTCCAAACTATCCAACCGTCTTGGTGAACATATTTTTGCTTCAGGCAGAGAGAGAAAGCAGCAGGTTTTTAAGTGTCTGGTCTTTGTGTGTGAAGTTCAGGTTATTAGACGTCCTGATGGATGGCGAAGCGCAGCGTAAGGAGGAAAAGGTTCGCGGAGTGCAAACTCAATCTGAGCTTCAGATTGACGAACTGAGGCTGCGTTACGATCCGCTGCTCTCCCACTGCCTTGACAACCAGACGGCTCAGCTCTTCTGCAAATCTTCTCCTTTTCGCTTTTTCTTCCAGACAATTTAGAGATAAGATAAAATCGCTAATGTTCCTCAACACAGAAACAGAAAATTAAACACATGAAATGTTGGCGAAAACAGAGAGAGCTGCAATTTATCAGATGGTTAGAAGAGCCAACATGTGTTCTTCATTCAGGTTGGTCTTTTCTTTCACTCTTTCAATAAATGCCATTAGTAAAGTGGATAAAATTTAATTACATTGGGTCCAAATATGCAAAAGATTACAAAGTTTGTGTTGAAGTTCAAATTAAATGATAACTGTGGATAATTTCTGTCTCTTTCAATAAATGCCATTTCATTGTTTTGGGTCTAAATACACAAAATACATTTCCAAAGATAATCAAACTTCAAATTAAATAACTATTGGTAATTTCATTCTCTTTAAATAAATGTCATTAGGAAAAGTTGCTAAATTCTTAAGACATTTTGTTTAAATATGCAAAATAAGATTCCAAAGATCATCTAGATTAAATTTAAATGATTAGTATTGGTAATTTCTTTCGCTCTTTCAATAAATGGCATTAAGAAAAGTAGATAAATTATTTTTGCATTGGGACTAAATACACAAAATAAGTTTCCAAATTTCATATTAATTAAATTAAAATGGTAAATCTTGATGCTTCTGAGGAATTTCCTGCTCAATTATAATGATAATAATAATAAAACAATAAATGCTGAATGGTTGTATTTGCAGTAACTGCTGTTTTGCTACAAGCAGCAGGGCAACAAAAAGGATTTCTTTGGGTCATAAAGCCACTGGCATTGTTTCTGGGAGCCAGTGAATAAAGCCTCCTTTCATTTTACTATCTGGCCTGCAGCGTTGATGCTGTAGAAGAAAAACAGCACAGTGTCTTGAATCCCAATTGGTTTCTGTTAACAGAGGTTAAACAAGATGGCACAGTAAGTCTGGCAGTGATTTGTTGACTTAAAAGGCTCCATCTCCAAGGATTAATGGCGCGGTTGCATCATCTCGCCGACACTAAGTGTTTCGGCTCGGTGGATTTTTCAGACAATCGCCGCTGTTGCCTTAGATTTGGTCACTGAGGTAATTTCTCCTGATAATTAAGCATCCAAACAGAGTGTTCGTACAGTCTGGAGCTTCCCCTGATCCTGGAGGACGGAGGGACAAACAGCTGACTGATGTTTTTGTTTTAGGGAGATCGCCTCAGGATGAACTGCAAAAAGAGAGAACCAGCCGGAATAGCAGCACTGTAATTTTATTATTATAATTTATTTATGTCTTTTCATAATGTTGAAACGGTTGTTTTGAATTTTGGGTTTAATTTATAATGTTAAAAATTTATATTAGATATTTAATATGTAAAAAATAATGAAAAATGTACATTTAATAAAATTTACTTTTAATATTTTAATATGTACATTTTAATAGTCTGTACAGTAAATGTACAGACTATTTACAATGCAGCATACCAGTGCAGAAAAACAGAAGTGCAATAAAAATATTAAAATGAGCTTAAAATGAAAGCACAGCAACAAAATCCAGTGATTTAATTATTTGGAGCAGCATTGGTTAGAGTCTAAAGGCTGCTGGGAGGAAGGATCTGTGACAACGCTTCTTTGAGCATTTAGGATGCAGCAATAACAAAACATATATTAAAATTGGTTTAATGAGTTTCCTCTAAGGTTTGAGGTCATAGTTCCGGTATTATTTGAGCTTTAAAGATGCTATTCAGCTGCTCTAAGTTTTAATAAAACGATACCTTGTTGCCACGGTTACGCATCATAACTCTCAAAAAGTAGAAAAGTAAAAAAGCTCTCCAGCTGCATTCACACCATCCAAAACATTAAAAGCCTCAACCAAAGGAAATATTAAACTAAAGACGCTAATCAGATGCTCCCAACTGTAAAAACAATACCCTGTTGCCACGGTTACGCACGACAACTGTCAAAAAGTAGAAAAGCACAAAGCTGCATTTACAGCATTAAAAATCAGACATTAAACGCCTCAACCAAAGAAAATATGAACGAGTCCTCAAAACGAACAAATCAGAACCGTATCAGAGCTGCGCTGAAGCTGGAGGCGTGACATCGAAGGCCTGATATAAAGAGCAGGCGGGTTTAACCGGATCGGACGGGCCGGCTGTATGACTCAGCACCAGCAGGTCCAAACAGGGCGCAGCCACAAAGAGGCTGCAGAGAGCGAGACCGGTTAGGCCCAAAGCTCCAGTCTGCCTGTCAGCAGGAATGTGCTGCTCAGACAGACCGGCATACCGGACCCCAGCATCACACCAGAACCACGCTACGAACAGAACTGGGCCACAAACTACAGCTGGAAAACTGCAAAACACTAAATTCAACAGAATATGATGAAAAAACTTAAAAGGCCAGTTAATTTATCATTTATATACATAGTTCCCACGAGACTGCAAGCGCAGCACAAAGCAGAGAACCAACAATAAGAAAACATGATAAATCTCTTTCACCAGTGTGGATGCCGTTGGGATCGACCCGAATGAGACGGAAAAGGGAAATGCAGCTCTGCAGGAAACTAAGAGACAATGATGAGTGTCCCTGATTTTACTCTTTATAGGTTTATGTTTTAGTAAAATGAACATTGTTCTCTTATTCTATGAACTGCTGAAAACACGGCTCTGAAATTACAAGCAAAAATGTAACATTTTTTTGATCCAAAAAAAAAAAAAAAAAAGGATTCGGTGCTTTCAGACGTCAAATAATGCAAAGAAAACAGGTTCATATTAATTTAGAAACAAAACTAATGTTTTAACTGGAGGAAATGAGAACAAAACGATCATCACACGACTCTGTGGGTTTGGATGAAACACTTCAAGTTTCTGATACATTAATTTGATCTTTACTGAGAAATAATCATAATCGATAAATTTGAGCATGTTTAAACAAACCCATGTGTTTCATTAAGTCACATTTTTGAATTGTTGGTGTGATTTAATATTCTAATCTTAAAAGCTGTGTTTTGATTGCTATAAGTAATCAATGTGTTGCTGAAACCGATTAATTTTTCATCTATATTCTCATTTATTGAATACGACCATTTCTGATAGCCACAGTAAAACAAAATACATTTTTTTAGTAATTAACTTTTTGACCAGTTGTACCTCATTAAACCATTTCACACATGGGAACCTATACACGGAAATTTATATATTTTCTATTTTTAGCTCCAAAGCACCATAAATGTGATATCGACTTTGAACTGAAACTGAAATTTACATCACTAAAGGCAACCCAGGTAACAAACGTTAGGCAATAATTGTAGCAGATGCTATAAACTTCACATAATTTTCACCCAGGTAAACTGACAGTCTTGTTCTTTTTTTAGTCATTTCTTCTTGTTATTAATAAACTGCTATAATCTGTTAATCCCTGCAGTTGTTTAAAAATGAGCTGACAGATTAGATTTCCCTTACAGTTGAGATAAAGCGTCTCTGTTTGTTACCGTCCGTTTCCTCCACACACAGGCAGACACGGCCATAAAAATCCCTCCTTCCTGTGACTGCCTCCTGTGTCTCCTCATTTAACGGGCGAAAGAGAGAGAGGAAGAAGAGAGAGATAAAACGAGGGGAAGAAAAGAAACGGCGCATCCATCAGTCCCTTCGTCTCCTGTTTACTTTAATTCAGTCTACATGTTGAGATTCATTAAAAAAGAAAAACAACAAACGTTTTTTTAAGTGTATTTGTCATGACATCTACATATACATTCAGAAAACAAAACGTTTTAGCAGTAAAATAGGTTTGATACATTCGACTTTGCACTGCAAGTCTTGTCATGAAACATTACATATTTTACATTTGGATATGTAGAAACATTTCTAACAACTAGCTCGATTTCCTTTGCCTGTCCCAGGGTTCCTCCTGAAATAAAACACTCGTTTTAAACATTATTTAGCTGCCTTTAAGGCGTAGCAGCCCCATTTATACGTTTATGTTTGTTGTTATTGGCCCATAATTTAAAGCTGGACATGTCATCTGAACCCTGGGGAAAACAAAGTCGTCATGGGGGATGGAGAGCGAAATCTGGCATCCAGCGTCGGCTCTGCTCCAGGCCGTCTTTGGCTCGCTAACACCCCTGCATTAACTCGCATCTTCAATGACGCCTGATGAGTTTTCACTGCATCTGACAAAGCAGGAGCAGAGATGCACCGAGGAATCCAAGACTGATTTATGGATTATGTGGTGACTGACTGGTCCGAGTCAAGCTAACACTTTTCTATGTGCAAATCAATGTTAGCTGTCTGCAGGAACCAGAGGATGTAGAGAGATGCATAAAGCTGATTAATAACAGACAACATGTTGAGAAATGTCTGACGTTCATTCAGGCTGTGAGACGGTGAGAGAGAGCAAGACGAAGGGATCCTGAACACGATTCAGCCAAGTTTGGCTAAATTACGTTTAGCTAAATCAAACCAATTTTTGAATGAACTGCACTTAGATAAATTGCACTGTTTGGCTAAAACTTAGCATAATTTAGCTAATTATGCTAAACCTGGCTAAATTACATTAAGTGTGGCTGAAATCCGCTTAGCTAAATTGCTATGCTAAGTTTAGATCTTGCTAAGTTATGCCAAGTTTGGTTAAGTCACACTTAGCAAGCCGGAATATAATTTAACCAAGTTTGTGTTTCATCCGTTCCTTTTCATCTCTCAGGAATCTTAGTTAAGATAAGGCAGTAAATTCTCTAGTGACGAGAGAATGCTAAGAGTTAGCTTTGCTAACCCCAAACATAAGATGGTAAATGCGATTTAAAATGGAAATGTTATTATAGTGTCTGTTTTAAAAGAAATAACTGCTTTTAAACACAAAGTATGACATCATTTCTTCTTCTAACAAAAATACAGAGGAGTCCTGGTATTCGAGACAGCAGCAAAAAGCTAAAATCAAATTTTAATACTGCAAACACCAAATATAACTCAGTGTGTGTTAATACACACAGTGGAAACCGTTTTAGGACTAAGAGGAGTTAGCATCTACAGTTTTCAAGTACAGCCAATCAGCATCAAGGAAAACGAAAGCTGCTCCTGGATTGGCTGCTTTACAAGCGCCAGCAAACAGCAAGTCACGTGGCATCGCACCGAGATATTTCAGCTTTCTTTTAGAAAACCTGATTTTCCACTAATAATTTAGAGCAACATTCCACAGAAAAACCCTCAAACAGGCAGATAAAACTTGATCTGTTTTGGCTAAAATCAAGAAAATCAGAGTTTAGCAAATCACAGGTGCACAAAAAACCCGCAGATCAGATCTTACAGTCCTGATGTTGAGTCACTAGATTTGGTAAAAATGCTTCCTGACGTGTAACACTGGCTGTGGTATAATTTGCTGAACTGGAGTTTGAGCCAAACAGCCAGACTTCGTTCTCCCCCGTTTCTAAATTACAACATGCGATTCTGAAATGTCTGCAAAACCAGCTGCTTTCTATGACTTTTGTTCAACAAAACTAAAAGTATCAACAGATTTGATACAGTCGAAATATAAAAATAGATATTTATAGATATATGCATTTCCTTACAATAATCAGACTTGGATGTCATGGGGCTATAAATAAAAAAAAATTCACATTTGAAATAAAAACATTAACAAAAAAAAAATATTGAAATCAGCCCCACAAAATCCAGCTGTCAAAAAACATAAAAGTGCATCTGATTGAAAATGATCCTAAATTAAGGATTATGAATCAACGGCGTCTGGGCCAGACACACAATTTAGACAAAAATAAACTGTTTATTTAAGGCTTTTTAGTTTCTAAAAAACTAGAAGTATATTTTTGTTTTTTATGCTTTATTTTGGCACAGATGGTAAATACTGGAGAGATTATAAATAAAAATGGCTTTTTGTGAAATATGCTGTAAAACTGAACATATTTAATCTATTTTTAAAATATGAAAAGTCTGATGCAGTCGGATAAAGAGAATCTTAAAAGTTTTGAAATGTTTTTTTAAACAGGGTCTTATTTATAGTGAATACTAAGATGGCGGCGTGATGACATCACCCGTAACTATGGGAACAAAAAATCTGATACATTGCAAAATATCAAATTTAACACTGGACCAAACTAAAAAACACAAATGTGGTAAGGTTAAAATAAATTAATTTAATTAATTTGGAGTTAATCAGATCAAACTGATGGTTGGTGTGAACTATGACAGCGACTGTAAATAGAAAAAAAAATGTTTTAATTCACGTCAAAAATTTCAGAAATTTTCTGAGTTTAAAAACTCCAAAATTTGCTATAAAAAAAACTCAGAAATTTTGAGATTTATTGCAGAAATTTTCTAGAAAAAGAAACTCCCTAAAATGTAAGATTTTTCTAGAAAATTTCTGAAATTGATCTAAACATTTCAGAATTTTTTCTAGCAAATTTTTGACTTTTCGAACTCAAATTTCAGATTTTTTTCTGTTAAATTTCTGATTTTTATTCATTACCCCTGTTTTTTTTTCTTTATCTGCCTTTGAACTTATGAGGGATGAAAAGTAAAACTAAATCAGGAAGAGCTCAAACATTTGTAAAAGTGTGCAAACTTTGTTTTTTCACCTTTATTAATTTTTCTAAAATTTGCGTTAAAATTGGTGTTTTAGTTGAATTATACGGGACATGCTTCACATTACAGGTTGAAACATTTGCATAATAAAAACCACAGCATTAAACAGATGTAGTGAGCTCCACTGTGTATTCGTTACATTTCAAATTAAGTGCTTTTCTAAAATAAATACCTTTTTATTATTATTATTTTTAAGACTCAATTTTATGCCGTCATTTTTTGGAATTACCCTTTTAGGTCAAAAACTAAAGAATACTTTTAACAATAAATATTTGATTGAAACTGATGTTGCTACTTTTAGAAAAGTGCAGCTTTAAGTGATGCCATCAACAATTTGAGGGTTTATAAAGGGTTTAGGACTACAGAAAGCTAATAATAATAATAATTCATAGAATTAATAACTGGTCCCACTAGCTTTGGTGCATGACACCTTATTCAGGACATCAACAAAAAGAGCTTCCTGGATTTAACACCTTGGTGTGTTTTGATCTGAAGAGGCTGAAAACAGGAAAGTAGCTTAAAGAATCGTCTGAATGTTTCTGTTTTTTGTAGAAAACCTCTTTGGCACAGTTAAAGTCCATGCATTTTTTAACTCGTATGTAAACATGAACCGTGACTTGATAATGCTTCCTCTGAAGTGAGTTTTGTGTTGGGTTAAGCAGCCTGGTGGGTAAATATTTGGTGCCCCCTTGTGGAAGCTCCTGGAACAGCAGCGCTGGAACCGAGAGCACAGATTTTCAGGAGTTCCTCTGTGTGAAGACTGGGTCTCCTTTTGAGGCATACGGTGCTGTGACGCTCAGTCAGTCTTACTCAGCACTGGATCTGGGAGAACGGATGCCTCAGCAGCTCCTCGGCGCTCGGCCGGTGTTTGGCCTCCACGAAGATGCAGCGGATGAAGTCCCGGGCCTGGTCCGAGGCGCGCGGCGGGAGCAGCGGGTTGGTCGGCTGCGTGGCGATCTTAAATATCGCCGCCATGGCTTCAAACTCGGCCCACGGCGGCTTTTCTGTGAGCATCTCAACCACAGTGCAGCCGAGGCTCCTGCAGGGGAAACATTTTTACGGCTCAACAAGCTGCAACAAGGATCGCATGTTTCATCTGAATGCCACAGAAACATAACGACGTTATGAAGGAATGCTAATGGGCCTCTGGGGAGAATACCGAATCTGTAATGAGCTGTTGGCTGGAAATCAGCGGCTCAAAATGCAGAACAGCAAACTGTTCATATTTAACAGCTGCATACTGTGTTCGTTGCACCATTTCAGAAACTTAGCTGGGACGTTTTTACAGTGTGATGATGTCACTCTGCTGTGGAGAGAAACCAAACTGAGCGTCTCACCAGACGTCGGCTTTCCTGCCGTATCCCTCGCCGCTGATCACCTCGGGGCTCATCCAGTAGGGGGTGCCGGTCACAGAGCGCATGCCGGTTCCAGACATGCAGATCGTCTGCAGCCTCTTGCTGGCTCCGAAGTCTCCCAGCTTCACGTTTCCCGCCGAGTCCCGCAGGATGTTGGCTCCTGGCAGCGACAGTTCATCAAATCAGACCCATTTCTGACTGATGTGAGACTGAAATCTGTGTTTTCAAACTACCTTTGATGTCTCTGTGCACGATCATGTTACTGTGCAGGTAGGACATGCCCTCCAGAATCTGTCTGGTGTATTTGCGGGTAACATTTTCTGTGAGGGCCCCATAAGCCTTCAGCTGATCTTTGACTGAACCCTAAAGGAGAAGAAAACATCGTTTAAAGACAACGTCTATTAACTCACTGGACTTGGACACAAAATCACTGATCAGTTAGAACAATTTCTCATAGTGCAGAAGAAATGTCTTCATGTTTGTTCCACTTGGAGGTTTTTGGCATTTTGTCACATTTCAACCACATTTTGACACTTTACTGTGATTATTACAAACTTTTGAAAACCAGTTTCCTCTTTAATATTACTAAGCAGCAGTTATTAGCCACAACTAACCAAAAAGCTACATTCACTAAACACTAATCTGCTAAAAAAGAATCTTAGCTTTGTGAGAGCTAAACTGCTAAACAGAAAGAATTTAGCACAAGCTAATGTTAAATTTATAAAAGCATGAAAACATGAGCAAAAGCTAACACTAAGCCGAGACAGATGTTAATAAATTATAAAAGCTAACATTAAACCGCTAAGACGTTTAATACTGCAGAAGCTAATGCTAACCCTCTAAACACGTAAATAAGCATCAGACGTTGATGTTAAACTGCAAACCAACCGTTGCTTTCATTCAAAGTGCAAGTTGTGAATTCTGAATCGTTGTTGCACTTTGGTTTGCAGATTTTTATTACGATGTGACTTAACACTGACAGTTTAACACTGACAGTTTAACACTGACAGTTTAATTTTAAGCTGCAGTGGTTGATCTGACCCCAGCTGATGTATTTGCCCCCAGGACTCACTCCGGGCATGTACTCCATGAAGATGGTGAGAGTTTTCTCGTTGTGGTCCCTCAGGCAGCCGTAGTACTGGACGATGCGCTCGTGATGCAGATTTTTCAGAAGCTGGATTTCACACTCTAACGCACTAACCTCCTGCAGGAAACACACACACAAAGACAGACAGAAATCCCATATTACAGATTAGAAAGACACTTTCAATTTAAGAATAAAAGCTCATTGGACAGACCCAACGACCTGCAATGGAAGAAGGAAGCTAAAATATTTCTGAGCCCAACCAAAGGCTTCGACGGCAGAGTTTTCCTGTGTTTACCTCTGAGAATGAGGCCACAGCAGAGACAGAGGACAGAAGGGGAAGTCAGAGACACAGAGTAATCCCAAACTCCCAGCACACAGCCCAGTTTGGAGTAACGACAGATTCGGATCTGCAGAGGGCCGGGCGGAGGGGGGGGGGAGCTGTGAAAGGGTCACTGGAGGTCAAGGCAGTCCTGACCCTCGGCTGCTGCAATACTCAGCACCTCCAGGATTCAGGAAGTGACAGTGCATGTTTTCTCTTCGGCAAACAGGAAAAGACATTAAAATAAGGAAGAGGGGGGAGATAACCTCCACCACGGATTCCGCTCGTTCAGTTTCTGCTGGGCTATTCTTAATTAGGAGATAAAATAAAGTCACGGCCTTGAGCTTAAACTGACAGTTCAGTCTCCTGACACTTCAGCGGTTGTCTCACCTTGCTGGTTTCAGGACTGTCAGGGTCAAACTGGACTTGCTTGGCGGCCAGTTCTCTCCCAGTGTCCACATCGTAGCAGAGGTAGACCTGACCAAACGCACCCTGGCCCAAAAGCTTCCCGCGGCGCCACGTCACCGGGGCGCTGGGCGCTGAGAGGAAACAAACAAACATTCATTCTGCCGTCAACACAGATTCTTCACTTACGACGCATTTCTCCCCCTTTCAAGGTGATCTACTGCGCTTTGTTGGATGGGTCTCTGTGAGGGGTGTTCAAAGTGTGGCGCAGGGGCCATTTGTGGTGCTTGGACAGAGTTTTTGTGGCCCCCAAAAAAGCAGTTAAAGATGATACCCATTCAGCACAGGAGACTTTACAATGGGAAATGTTAAGCATGATGAAGTATTTGCCACACTTTGTCTACTTAATTTATTAAATTTGACTAAATATATTAAGTGTTTTGAAAGAAAGTGACCACAAATGTGCATAATTTGTAGTTTTGTATCTAAGATCAATCAAGTTTATCTGTATAGCTCATTTCAGCAGCAAACTCATCATACAACTGAGAAAACCAGTAACAAAAACCAGTCACAATGCGATAACGTTACATTTTGATCAGTGTTGGGAATATTATTCCTTTCCCACAAAAAAAAAAATCTAAAAAATTAAAAATTGGGCAACTTTAATTGGTTTATTCGAGTTTTGTTTTCATTTTCTTGGCCTGAAGTTTGGACACCAATGGTCTATGGCAGGGTGCCCAAAGTGGGTCCTGGAGGCCCGGCATCCTGCATGTTTCAGTTCTCTTCCTGGTGGTAGTAACAACCTTTTCAGCTTGTCAATGTTCCTCTTAGGTCTTCTAACGAGCCATCATTGGATCCAGGTGCGTTAAACCAGGGAAAACCAAAACATGCAGGATGCCGGCCCTCCAGGACCGACTTTGGACACCCCTGGTCTACGGGATGATCAAAACGTGTTCATTAGACTTTTCTGCCAATCTTGACCTCCTTTCAGAATGAGATTTGGTTCACAATACATTATTGTTTAAACGATTAATTGGATTAATTGATTATTCAAATAATCACCAACTAATCTAGTAACTGATAAATCAATAACTGGACTATACAAACTCAAAAAAGGGCCTTTGCTGAGAAAACAACATATTCATGGCAGCAACTAAGCAAAAACCACTACATGTTTATAAACATATATGTATATAATAAAACATATATGTACATAAAAACACCTTTTATGTTGTAACCAAATGTACAAAAGGAAAGTCATATTATTCTATGTTTATGTTCTTACTTATAGTTTGTTTATCCTCATTTTGGTGGATTTCTAATATTGTATTAAAAAAAGCTTAAACAGTTAAATAAAAATTTATAGAATGTGCCAATTCTTTTTATCCGATTAATCGTCACAATCAAATGAGGTTGATTACATCATCATCATTCTGTCGGTAAAAGTAAGAGTAGACTCCAAACCGGAGGACATTTCATCGGTACTTACACTTGTGGGCGACAGAGCGATCGTGCGGACGCAGCCGGCCTTGCGTGTCGATCTGCTGCCAGCTGCCCAGACTCTCCTCGCTGCCGTTCAGCGATCGCCTCGAGGGAACCAAAGTAAACAGGTTTCCCTGGGGTCGGCGGATGCGCGGAAACGTTCGACGACCTGGAGGAAGCGACAGAAGACAGTCGATAATGTTAAAATGAAGAGAGAAACGTCGTATCCAGTCGCTGATAAATGAGACTGGCGATATTTGTCATACCTTCACTGTGGTCTTTGCAATGCAGGGAGACATGATACCTACGAGGGTAGGTGCCTCCCTTCCCTGCTACCCTGTCATACATGTGATTCTCCCGGTCTGAAACCAGACAAAAATTCACAGATCATCCAACCACTTTCAAAAATCCATCCATTTTCATTTTGATCTTTATAAACACCAACATTTCCTCATAACTTCATATTTTGGTCCATCTGATGATGTAATTTTGCTTTTACTTGAGTAAAAATATGCTGAAGTAGTGCTACTTTAGTTGAGTGTAATTTTTTGTGCACTCTTGCAGAAAACCTCCATGATTTCTCTCACCTGACACTTCTTGCCGGTTATCTGGGTAACTCTTGGCTCTGTGCATCCGTGACTTCCTCAGCGAAGGGCTGCAGAAGAATGAAAGGTTTTGTAAAATAAACGTTGTTAAGACTATAATCATAATAAAATCAGCCAATATCCGTGGAAATGTAGCAGAAAAAGGAATAAAATTAGACGGAGCATGGTTGAGGTAACATTTGATTTAATAGGCGGTTTGTTTGTTACCTTTCTGAGTTGCTGTCCAGGGACTGGCAGCTGCCAGAAACTGAATTTTCTGCGCTGCTCCAAGGATCCAGCACCTGTTCAGACCCCAACAAAAACCCATATGAACAGAGACTGAGAGTTTTTACTGTTCTACAAAATATTCCTGGTGCCGTCTCACTTTGTAACTTCACTATTAGAGCTGACGATTAATCAATTAGAAATAAATTGGCTTTTTCTATAGATTTTTCATTTAACTACTCAAGTTGTTTTTATACAATATTAGAAATGCATTAAATGATGCAAACAATTAAAATCCTTTTTTAAACAAGAAACTAAACATTTTATTTAGTATTTCTTCAGTCAGTTTGAAACTAAACCATCTGAGGAGTTTTGGCCAAAACATATTTACAAATAAATATGTTTTTATCTTTAATGCAATATGTACATATGTGCTGTTCAGTTTTGGTTTGATTACTGAGGTCTGTAATCAATAAGCTATTAAAACCACCTCAATCATTTTTATTTGCACAATTTATTGGTTTTTTTCTTTTCTCTTTCTACCAAAAACTGGGTAACAAAGGTTTCCAGTCTAAATTTGTTTTTAAAGGATAATTTTGTTTACAGAGACTTCATAATACATTTCGTCATTTCTGTTATTTTTTATTATTTATTTTGGATATTTAAAGTGTTTTCCAGTTCCAGTGTTAACTGTTCATTAGAATTTTAAGTTCATCGATATTTAAAAACGCGTTCTTGAGTTATTATTATGCATTATTTTACTTTAAAATGGTCTCAAACAACAATATTATCGTTTATCACAATAACTTCTGGAACAATTTATCATCCATTTGTTATCGTGACAGTCCTACTGATTACTGCTCTAAATACGTCATTTTTGCAGCAAACCAGCTTTTTTTTAAAGTGCATAGTCCAGTTAACAATTAATAAATTAACTGTTTCAGCCCTAGAAAGTTTAAATAAATACAATTATTACTACATTCTGGACGGACAGGCTTTGAATTGCACACTGCTGATGCAACAGAAAGGCAGAACGGCCCTCCTGTTTCCTCTTAGGCAAGTTTATTCTTGCGAAGTAATGCAATTTAGAAACAAAAAGTTATTTTCCTCACATTACCACGTCCAGCTCTAATGAGAAAACCCATTTAAGGCTGTTTATGTTAGCAGAGTGGAGTGGAGCATGTGGATCCCATCTCTGCGTGCGTTTCCTCCTTAAACACGGAGGAGATGACTCACGCATTGGTCGCTGGTTTCTGGGATGAACTCGCCCTCGCTGTTGATGCTGGTGTAGGAACCCTGGCGGGCGATCCGCTGCTGCCGCTCAGGCACATATCCAGGAGGCGGAGAACTTCGACCCGTGTTCTGAGAACCTTTAAATACACACACACACAAAAAAACAACACGCAACATTTAGTAATATGTTGTAATATGTTAAACACAAACTGTTTCGCTTCGTATTTATAGTCCAGAACTACAGGAAGTCACTGTTTACCAGTAAGGAGTATAAATATAAAAACGGTGAGAGCTCATCTATTATTCCCCAACTTATTTAATTTATTTGCACATTTTTCTGATATGTGACCATTTTCCAGCAGTATGAAGACAACATCCATACCCATTAAATGAGCAACGAGAAGTCAGGCGAAAATTAGACGTACTGAACGAGATCAACATGAAGATGGAGCAAATATTTCAAAATGCACTCAGGTTGCACATCTGGATTACTTAACAAGTCCTAAAACGATAACTCTTAGATCTTTTAATATATTCAAATGTTTTATAAAAAAAAGTTTAAGTGGTTAAAAGATAAATCTGTAGAAAGTGTCAATTATTTAATATAATTAATCATCAAAATAATCCCTTACTAAACTAATCAATTCTTCTTTTAGACCCTGTTCCTTTGCAGCATGCTGTTAATTCTTATGATTTCTTGTTTCTTTACCTCACAATAACCAACAGGAACAAGAAAATTTGGGAAAATGAGTTAGAAAGAAAACAGTTAAAGAAGAACTTTTAAAAAACCTGGAGAACTAATGAAGGCCAGCTCAAAAGTTTACAAGCAGGTCTGATTTCTGAGAAGAAAAACTACAAACAGAGCCAGTTTAATCCATGTAAACAAGCGATTCTTCTAAAACGCTACAAATTAAGTTTTCTCCTCTGAAGTTCAAAGCCCACAGCAAACATGCAGCAGATTAGCCTGCATACCCGAAACTTCAAGCTTTCATAGCTGCTGCTATAAAGTCAAGCTGTAAAGCCCTTTCTGCTCCTCAGGATAAAGAGAAACCGCCAAAACCAGACCACTTGCCAAAGTAATAGCATTCTCCAATCTTATTGGCTGCAATCCAGCAGGCAGCGTCAAGTGATGGTGAAAAGGAAAAGGAAGAGGATGCAACGCGAGAAAGGGAAGCAGAAAAAAAAGAAGACTGTACAGAAGAAACGAAAGCACCCAGCTGCCTGTCTGCAAATATAGGCCCCTCTAGCATGTCATTGTTTACATCTGGAAGTGTCGTGCATGTGCTGGAGGGCAAAAACCCGATTCTGCTTCTGAGCATGTAAAAGAATCGCCTGCTCTGCTGACGTTATGAAACCTGGAGATGTAGGTGTTATTTTAGTGCGAAGCACCACAGAAAAACAGATGAAGAACAACTCAAACCCACTTTTTTCTTGCTCTCTCTGTCGGCTAATCTGCACGCAGACTAGTTGCCATAGCAACTGATAACGACGCCACCATGCATCAGATTTAAACACCAAAAAACACGGAAATATTTCACACACACAGAACAGAACATTCAGTCCGTTACAGTTTTATGTTTTCAGGCTTGATGTTTATTTTGTGATTATTAATAAGTGATCGGTGTGGCAGATTTGCAACCACTGCTATTGGCTAATCTAAGACTGCGATGGTAGATTAGCTAATTGAAGCACTTGCTATACTGATGACCTGTAGAGTTGGTGTGTGGGTCGCCTTTTCTTTATTTTGGAACTGAACCGAAACATATTGAATTCTGCAGCACATCTACATGTTACGGTTGTCATAGTCAAGCTAGCATAACCAACCGCTAAATTTTTTTTCTTAATTAAAACTTTTTCCTGACCTTTTATCTAGTTGTAGTCGTGTTGATAATTAGTAGCAAAGCACTGCGTCCCTTTTTCTTTTAGATATTACATGTACGTTGAAGATTTTGTGCGATAAACTGATAACTTAACAGCTAAAACCAATGCTAGTCATTGTTAGCGGGCAGCTTTTTGTTCTCCAGTAGGCAGATGGGGGGCGCTGCAAGGGATCTACAGTACAAGAAAGGCTGATTGTGACCTGTTTACCTGTTGACAGGTGGCGCCCTCTGGGCTCAGAGGGCTGGTACGCCGTACTGACGTCTCCAGTGGAGTGGGAGGCCTTGATCCTCACCTGCTTACACGGTCCATGATGAGAGTTGGAGGAGGCCTGCAGTTACGAGGAGGAGAGACGAAATGTTTTAACCAACGTTCTTAAAACGCCATGGAACTTTTGGTTCATGCGTCAAAGCCTGTCGGTGTTGCATAGAAATAATCAGGAAGCTTTGTTTTTCACAATGTGGGATTAAGAAAAGGACGTTGTGCAACAAGTCTTACGTTGCTGCGCTCTTGAGAAAGAAGCATTATCCTGATGCTCTTCATGCTGGAGCTTCGGTCAAGCAGGTCGATCGCCTTGTCCAGGTCATCCTGACCCCGCAGAGGAATGGACATCTGCTTGGAGACCATCAAGAAAACAAGCAGACAAACCAGGAGCCGTGGTTTTAAAATGCTTCAAACTGAAGTTAACCAATTAAGTCAGACTAAAAATACATGTATTCATGTAAAAATAGATGGAGATAAATATATCTGAGCTCATTTCAAGCCACTGGAATCTTAAAATAAAGTAAAAAGTTCACATTTTAAACAGCATTGAACATATTTCATTCCATAGGAAGCTAACTTATACTGTAAATAATTGTTCCATGTACTCTGACCATCGTTTCTTTTTCACTCCTCTCTTTTTATTTTATTAGTCTTCTTTCCTTTTCTTCCTGTCCTTCATTCCTCATTCTATGTAATTTTTGTCTATAATCTAAAAAACGTTTTACCTCTATTAATTGCTCTATTGTACATCTAAATTCACCTGCCTCTTCCAGACAATGTATTGATTTGATCGTTATTATCACAATTATTAGTCAATTGTCATTTAAATTATTTTATCCACCAATGTTCACATGTTCGCTCATTAGAATTTAAAATCAGAATTTTGAGATTAAAGTCAAAATTCTGAAAGAAAAAAAAAAGTATTTTTTTTCCAGTGGCCCTAATCCTTTTCCGTACACATCACTTATTTTCTTCTTCATTAGCTATGCATCTTTTACTGTGATGTATAATAAATAAGTAATTTAAAACCGTGCAGAAAAAAAACAGGTTTAATTCTTTTAAAGCCTGACCATTAAATAAACTGTCTTAATAAAGTACGCAGGACTTCCTTTTACGAGTCTTTTCTTAGCCAACACTAAACCGGAAGTATTTTGAACAAACCTCCAGAAAACTGAAAAACAGCTGAAACACTGAGTTCCTTTAAATCAAGGTTAAAACCCACCAGGTTTGAGCTGCCAATTGATCAACATGTTGATCAACATATTGGATGCATTTTCTCGATCATTTTAACAAAACATAATGTTTATTGATTGATAATCGATAACTGTGATGTTTTAATGATGCGACGCATTTCGAACTTGCTTGTTTCCGAAACGTCCCAAACAAATAAACTTAACTTGAAGATATTCATCTGTGTTTGATCAAATTTTATAGTCTTTTACCAATATTATGCAAAGTGTTATCCTTAATATTGATCATATTTTAACACAAAAATGTATGTGTGTAACTGGAATATAATTAACATGATCCCAGAGAACATTCATATGTTGCACAATACTAAAAATAAACTGAATGATCTGAAATCACTTGAGTTTTGTGCTGTGTCATCAGTGAAACCTTTAAAAAAGTCTAAATGTTTGTGTTATTGCTGTGTGAAAAATGCTAAACTTGCCTCATTGTTCATATAATGGAGCTCCAGCTGCTGGCCGAAGATGCTCTTCAACTTTTTCTGAATCTCCTCAAACTGCACTGGCCTCCCAAACACCAAGATCCTGCACAGAAAAAGCAAGAAATCACACAGACAGGAAGACTGGAACAGATTTATGCCAGCTGGTAGGAAAACAGCGCTTGACTTACATGCACATGTGCAAAGAAAATACCTTCTTTTTTTTTTTTTTCAGTGTGTGCAGATTCTTCTAAGTACACCTTAAGTATTTGTGGCTTGTGTTGGCAGCCACATGCTAACCACAGTACTTTCCCTTCCACTCTCCAGCTCACATACCTTTCAGATTAAAGTGCTGGAGCGCTCCGTCTCATGAACTGGAACATGTGACAAGAGCAGCATGCCGACGGGAACGTGTTTACGTTCAGGCTCTCCCTCTCGCCAACGTATAGAAATATATTCCACTTTCTCGACATGTGCAGAGCTGCTAATGCATAGCTGCAAACAGAAAGCAACGTAAACTCACCTTTTCTCTCCCGAGTATTCAAACTTTATCCTGACATCATCCTAAAAGATAAAAACAGAACAGTAAGGTCAAGGAGTTCTTTTCTTTCCTCCAGCATTTACAAGAACCCACTTCCACTAATTACTAAGGTTATTTGGGATGACAGACATTTATCTTACCGGGGAAAACACAAATGTTGTGTTTACATTTCAGGGATATATTAATTAGCCTTTCTGAAGCAGGAGCTTGAAGAGGTTATTGGTTAATCTAAATAGAAAGCAGGAGTCTGTGTCTGCTTAGGTTAACTTGGACTGGAAGCAGACAGATCCAAAGGTAACAAACTACAACCGACAGCCTCTACGAAGCTGAACTCATTCATTACAGACATTAAAATGCAAAGTTGCACGAGTCTAAATGTTTTTAGCATAAGCATTTCTTTTTTTTAGTACAAATTGTGTTTTGTTTGTGAAAGCACATGAAAATAAACTTCTCCACAGAAGAAGTATTTCTTCTGTGGAAGAAATACTTCTTCCACAGAGTTTCAAGCTAGAAACTCACACCTGCGTAAATAAATACGTATCAAAGCACCTTTTCAGTGAGATATCTACAATTTTAAACAGTTAATAAAAATACTGTGCTTTAAAAGTTAAGCAGCTTCATAACGACCAGCCGCTTTGACGCGTCTCTGTCAAGTTTCCATGATCTCAATGATCAATAACATCTGCATAAATGAGCAACCGAACTCAGCTTTCCAAAACAAAAGATGCATTGTTAATTTAAAAAAATTTTCACATGGGGTTGGATTGAACTGATTATTTCACCGAATAAATTAAATCATCATTTGAAAGCTGCATTTTCTACGTTTGACAGAAATCCAAACTTGTTGGGCTGAAGGAGAAAGTACAGGGTGGCCCACAAAAAAGTAGCCCGCTTCCTGCCAGGAAGTCCACTGAGATCGCCAGACTTAACAACTCGTGACTTTCATCTGTGGGGCAACTTGAAGGGAAAAGTGTGCGCTAATAACCCGAGAACTTTACAGCAGTTGAAAGAGAATATTCGTAATGCAATTCAGAGCATTGGTTCCCCAGAGTTGCGTCGCGTATATGACAATATGTTGAGGTGTGCCCAAAACTGCATTGATGCACAAGGGGATCATTTGAAGTACTTTCTGTAAAGAGTGAGTAAAGATTTTGGCATTTCAAGTTTTTCTTTCTTTACGGAAGGCCGACAGTAATACTATAGTAACACGGGCTACTTTTTCGTGGGCCACCCTGTACTTTGTCACAAACATTCTGTTGTTAAAGGGGAACTACTATGCAATATCCACATTTTGAACCATTTTATACTTTACTTTGCGTCTCTATTGTTTCAAAGAAAAAAGCCCAAGCACTTAAAAAAAATGTTTTTGGCAATTAATTAATGTTTTTTGGTGTCTGGAAAATTAGCCGTTTCAAAAACCTGTCGATCGTTAAGTCACTGCACCGTTACCTAGCAACCCCAGCATGTTACCTAGCAACCCCAACACAGTTGGGGCAGTTTACCGCTGTATGAGTTGTACAATGGCTGCTGGAAAAGTTAAGTGTTTTGTTGACTTATCCAGAAACCACTTGCTGAATTCATGTTGGTTGTAAAGGAGGCTCCACTTCTGCTTTTCAAAGCTGTATGGTTGTATATTTGAGCATTTGTTTGCAGCCATTTTCATGAGCGAACGTAAACATTGAGTTGGGGGCGTGGCCAGCAGTAGCTAATGTGGATTCAAAGTGACAGGAACTGAACTGATCAGACTAAAATTTCATGACTGAAGACTGATTTTGTGTTTTGTATAGACCATGGATTCATCCAAATCTGTTCAAGGAAGCATAATAGGTCACTTTAAAGCCTTTCACTTTGAGGATGAGTTAAATGAGTGTTTGAATCCTAACCTTCTCAAAAGTTGGAAATGTTTTTAATCATCATCTGAATGGTGCCGCACCTGTCTGTTGGCCTGTGTTGATGTCTTCGGCTTGCCGCTGTCGTAGGAAAACACCGGCTGTCGTCGCGTCATCTGGAGGGCAACCAGGTCCTTCATTATAGAGTGGAGAGCCTGCCTCTCATCTGACGACAGCCCAACGAAATACACAAACAGAAATCAGAGCACATGCATGACACAGGGTTCATCCACTTTACGCACAGTAAAATTCAAGCATTTTTCAAGGATTTTAAGAAACACTAGAAAAGATGGATGTGCATTTTCTCAAGTCACTCAGCCCTAAAAGGTGAAATGGACATCTTGCCAGCTTTCTTAACCCATAATCCTGTCTAAACCGTGTTTGACTGGGTTTTCTGAGAGACAGGGAAGGACTATGCTGTTTCTGATATGCATTTTTCCCATGTTTGATCTCAGAAGAAATTTGGCCTTGGCTGTGCTAACTCACGAAGAGAAAATATTCCTCTTGTGTAGCTTGGAAAGACATCATACAGCCCCAGGGCAGCTGAGGGAACCGGACCCAGAACCCAATCCTTCACCTGAGAGTCTGGAGGTGCTGATTGCTCAAACCGGGCCGATGCTTTCTGCTGAAACTGTTTTTATTTTGTGCTGTGTCAAAACTGTGCACTGAAATGCCTGTTTAACATCAGACTCACTCATTGCGGTAGCGTTGTGCAGGCGGGGTCCACAAACCAGGGTTCAGATTGATGCCTCTGATGTGCCAGACCACCCACAGCCTGCAGGGGGAAATGCTGCAGTTAGTTAGGTTAATATCTCCAGATGAGTCAGGCAGGACATAACAGCATGAGAAAAAGAAGTTAAAAAAGTTAAAAGTGTGCCAATAATTCCTATGCCACTACTTTATTTACGACAACCAAAGAGATAATGAGGCCTTGAAAATGACAAAAGGGCTTTGGATTTTACAGGGAAGAAACCCAAGACTCCAGAAACCAAAGCAAAACATTTTTGACTGAATGAAAGTCAGAGTGAATGAAAATGTGTCCAGCGAATGCTAAAATATGCCCATGAGAAAGAACGGCAATTGGAAACGGCTGCACTGGCAGCGATCGCTCTGGCTCCGTTCCTATGAGAAGAATTCTTTATGAGCAGTTTTCTGCCATTTTTAAAAATCTAAACCAGGTTTGAGCAGCTCTGGTTGCACGAGCAGCAAAACCATCCCAAAGCCGTGTCATAAATCTACTGCTCAACTTAACAGGGCAATATATCCAGCCCTGTTGACGGCACCAACAGCATCATGTACTGAAATAAAACACACTCTCTCTTTAAAATCATTAAAATTGACATTTCTGGTGCATATTGGGGTCTAAATTTGTTTAACCTCAGATGTGTAAAAGCATACAGATTCCAAACTGCAGATCATAAGCAGGTGACCATTTCTATAAAACCAGAATGTATGATCTAAAATACAGATATGTGCTTGTATAATGATAAAAGAAGAAAGTCATCCTGCCTTTTAATGTGTGAACATTACCCGGCCATTTCCTTATAAACCTGAATTTTGCTTGTGTCAAGATGGTTGACTGTCTTTCCACAACACGAACGGCTAAATTTTTCATAAAATATAGATTTTTTTTTATTTTTAAAAAAGGACGTTATAATTGAAAATTTTTGTCAGCTGTGTTAAATACTGACTAAATAAACAGAAAACTATGATTTTCTCATTATTAAACTTAGACAGCCCTCTAAATGCTAATTGGCGTCACGTCTTTTTCTATCATGTTACAATTTTTCTACATTATGCTCAGTTTTTGTGACATCATTATATCCTCACCTTCATAGCAAATCAGACATTTTTGAATGGAAAAGCTGAATCAGCGCCATTAAGGGGATAACTGAAGCTGGTCGAGTGTTTACATGTCGAAACAGAACCGCATAAAGTGCTTTTACTGACTCCGTTGGACCGTTCCTCTTTACCGTTTATAAATATCTCCGCCATCTTTGTTTTCTGCCTCAGCTACTCCGCTAATAAGGACGACTAGCGGCGCCCTCTGCTGGACGGCGGCCAAACTACACCACCGAAAAAATGTCTAAGCGGATGTTATTAGTTAATCGATTGGAACAAATTTTAATCTAATAAACTATTAATAGACAATTAACTGTAAGTCGATTGTTTGTGTCCCAAAGAAAGATATTTCTAAACAGTCTTTCTCCCATGTTTTCCAGTGAGGAGATCTGGAGAACTTCCAAGGAAGGGAAATCTCTGTAAATTCACCCCTACATTGGACAGTGCAGCTCTCAGAGAAATTCCCAAAACCCAGCAGCTCCATCTCAGTTAGCATGTTAAATGTTAAAGTTCATGATACGACTGCTAGAAAAATGAAGTAGATGGCTTGTTTTGAAATGGTTGCCAGGAGAAAGCCTCTTCCCTCTAAAAAGAATGTGGGAGAACAATTCAGGCTTGCAAAGTTGCATCTACATGGGCCAAAACATTTTGGCTACATCAGCCAGATGTAGAGATGCTTGGCTGTGCTACACAGTGCCATGTTTGGATAAAATCAAACATAGCAAATCATCACAAACACCTGGCAACCGCAGTGGTGGAAGGACGACTGTTTGGGCTTGTTTTGTAGCCACAGGAGCTGGGCACCGTGCAATCACTGAACGGATCACAGACTCCTCCGTAAACCAAAGTACTCTCAAGCTAAACGTGAGAACATCTGTCCGACAAAACCGGATCATCAAAAAGACTAAAACAGGCAAACCACAAAACTGAAGTACATAAAGTGAAAATAACCTTGAGTCATTTTGGGGTTTATAATGCAGAAACAAACCCCCAAAAAGGTAGAAAGTAGTTTAACTAAAAATATTGATGACTAGGGATGCAAACAGTTAATCAGCTTACAATTAATTGTCAATTAATTGTTTATTAGATTAAAATTTGTTCCAATTTATAAACTAAGAACATTGTTTGGCCTCCATCCAGAAGAGGGCAACACTGGTCATTCTTAACTGGAGATGTTGATACAGAAGCAAAGATGGCGGAGACATGCCAGAAAAGGAAAAGAGAAAAAGTCCAATCAGAATCCATTCTGGGATGTAAAATGCACTTTATACTGTTTTGTTTTGAAATATACATAAACACTTCACAGAAAGTGACATTTTCCAGGCTCAAAAAGTCATTTTTTTTTACTTTATTATCTCAGAAAATGTCCAAGTTTATTCTACAAAATAATTCCAATCAATCTCAAAATTTGAGTTTATTTCTTAATTTTTTTTTTACTTTCCTTGTTTTCCCTTGGAAATTTATGAGTTTTCTGGCAGAAATTTACTTTTTCCCTCTCATCTTTAATAGCTCCAATGCACCATTGTAGTTCATATATTTTATTATTTTCATATTGTATTTTTCTATTCAGCAATCTTTGTGAAAGCTTAATAAGGTGAGAAAAATATATTTTATATATTTCATATTCTGTCAGTATTAAACCTTTTGATACAAGAGAAAATTCAGGTTTTTCAGAAAATGGCCATTTATGAATTAATCCTAAATCAATCAGTCAGATTAACTCAATCGATAACTTGCAACCATCCTAGCGACAAAGCAACAAATGCTCTGTACCCAAAGTGAGTGGCACCAGCACCTGAGGCACCTTCGTGAAGCCGCGGGTTTCAGGGTAATAATCACCCACAGGAATGCCGGGTATGTCCGACTGCAGCTGGCAGAGCATGACCGCGCTGCTTTAAAGTTTCCGCTGCTCTCATATCTGCCAAAGGAGTGGGCGGCGAAATCTTTTCAACTCTTTCAATTTGGTATTTTATACACTATGAAAGACCGTGAACTTTACGAAGTGTGAGATTCTCACCGTTTTATCCATGTCGGGTAACTTGAGGTAACATAGAGCCATTGTCTCTTTTCTTGGCTGCAGACATCAGTGAGACTACTTCATCTTTAAAGAAAACTCCTTTGTTGTAGTCAAACAAAGCCTAGCCTCTTTGTCAAGAGCTGCCCCTCTCGTCACCCCAGTTTGAACCGATTTAATGACCCCCCAATGTGGAATGCCGGGAATTCAATTGAGAACAAGGCTGCTTGAGTCAGCTGTGTCTGCTTTATTTTCCTTGTATCGCATTTCCAGGACTAGGAGGATTTACATGGATTTTCCTCTGCCCTCTCTCCTCTGTCTGCTTTTGAGAAATGTTTAGTCTGAGGCTGTTTTTCCCCTCCCCGTCTCGGACCAGAGATGCGTCTGGCCTCATGGCTTTTCAGCGAAACCCCTTGGTCTCCTCAGGTCTCTATCATATTTCAGGTGCACATGTGCTTTGGTTTAGAAGACGAAACGTTTTTAAATATTCCCAGGTCAACCTGGACCAAGTGTTGGCTTTGGCAACATCATTGGCTCCCATTGCTCAATGGCTAATTGAAAACCAAAACAATGTTGATCTATGAAGGGCCCCAGTCGGTAACTTTCTGTGATGGAAGTCCAGGGAACACATCAGAAATTTCATGGATGAAGTTGAGATATTTAAAGGAGCGTTATGTCAGAAAGACATAACACCCACTCAAATGTAAGACTTTTTAAGATCAACAATCAAAGGAATCTAAGACCTATATCACCACAGAAATGCATAACTTCTGTCCAGTCAAGTAGAGATAAATTTAAACTTATAAATGATGGATGCAAAAAAGCTAGCAGGCTAGCTAGCAAGGCTATGTTAGTGGTAGAGGTAGCATCAGCCTTTTTTCAGTAACAAAACAAAAAATCCCACAAAAAACCCAAAATGAAACATAAAATATATGAGATTAATGGTCCTGATTAGCCTTAATTTTAGATACACTAAGCCTTTCAAGCTACAGGATGTAACTTTCATCTTTTTAAAAAAAACAAAAAAAAAAACAACTGTCCCTAAGTCAAAGTTTGGTATGAGAAGGATAATCTGTGAAAAAAGAAATCAAGCTCCTCTGCATTCTCTCCGTGCTAACTAGAAATAACCAATCATGCCAGGAGGTGGGTCTTGGCACTACAAGGATGCATCAAAAAGATGCAAGGTCTTGGCACTCAGGGACAGGTGTTGCAAGTCATGACAATATGCTATGAGATAGAAAATCTGTGAAAAGATTGATATCCTCTGCCTCCTTCCTGAAAAAATGCCAACCAAAAACAACCTTTCAGAGACAGGAGGGAGGGAAACAACTTACTTTTTTACAGGAAAGCTTTATCTGACAGTGCTAAGACCCACCTCCTGGTTCTGATTGGTTGTTTCTCATAACATACTGACACAATATCATGAGTTTAAAAAAAATATGTACAAATAAATACATTATAAAAGATACATGCTGCTGGTGCTTCTAAGACTATTTCTAACTTTTAAGACTATTTTACCATTTTGAATTTAAAATAAACTGCAAAAAATATATATTATTTTATGTTTTGTTCTATAAACATGTGTTTTAGTTTACCCAAAAAAGGTGGGAACCTAAATGCACCATATATTTCTTTTGTCAACTAGATCGTGAACGCGTCACAACCTTACCTCACCTGGAGTCTCAGGTAACCCCTCCCGCTCGGAACCGACCCGGTCACCGGTGTCTCGGGGCGGATTTGGAGTAATTTGTCCCGGAGGTGTGGACGTCCATCAGACCAAAACACCCGGGAGAAGGCGTGAGAGAGAAGGCGGCATGGAGGGGCTGGATACCCCCCAAATGAAGGGGGACCGCCTTCTTTCACCGAAGATTAACAACAAAAACACACGAATATTCTCCTTTTTAGAGGTATTTTAAAGACAATTTGAGCTCAAAAGACAATAATCCTATATGGAAAGCCCTACATCTAAGTGCTCCGGCTGAGGCCGCTGCAGCCTCGGATCTTTGGAAAACTTAAACTTCCAAAACATGATCGAAAGAGTCACTTTAACTCCCAATTTTTCAGGCTTTTTTTTAATAACAAAAACTAGCAGATTAGATGTAGCAGTTGCTGTGTAGCATTCATTAAATCCATTTGAGAGCTATCCAAAGGGAAAACCCGGACAGTTTCCGTGATTAAAATAGCCTGCCTTCCTGTTAAATCTGTAGATTTTCCTTTTTTTGTTCAATATATGACTGGCTGCATTCTTTTCGGGGCCTATAGGAAATGCACAAATGAACTAAATTCATCAAGAAACGTTTTTACTTAAACTTAAAGAACAATATAAGAAACAACAACCGTTACTCTGTAACGCGACCTAACTGTATGTTAGCGAATCCAAAGTGGCTTTAATCACTAAAGAAACTTCACTAACTTTAAAAGTAAGAATGTTTAACAAGTCGTAGTTAAATCAGGTGGTGGGATAGTACGAATTTTCCGGGGTTTATGGCGGTAGAGTTAGCTAAACCGCAGCTTTTCCACAACCAAAACAAACCAAAGAAACGCTCTTCAACCGAAAACGTCAAACTTCCTGACAGCACAAAATATCTCCACCGGAACCCGCTACTACTCCTCCAACAAGTCACGGAAGCCGTTTAGCCGAGGTGGTGTCCATTGTTAACCAGAATGCCTGACTCTCGGTCGATCACACGTTTAAAAATGTTTCAGAGTTTCTCCCGGAGAAATTTCTGATTGACAAACTATCCAAATTAGCGCCGTCAAGATGCGGGGACGCGCTGTTACTCGGTAGACAGCTTTTCGCGGGGACGCGCTTATTATTGGTGGGGCGGAGACGTTCTGTGACGTGCGTGAGGCGTTCAAGAGTGACGGAAAATTGAGATTTATTGAAAGTTGAAGTTACGTTTTGTGAATATTGAGATGAAACCAGACATTTAGACACTAAAAATAAAAATACACATTTGCGTGCGTATTTCAGAGCCAAACCTCACTTTCTTCTATTTTGACACCATTCAAAAGAAATAAAAAAATTAACTGTGGACATGTAAAAGTTTAGTCATTATTCTAAAGTTTGAGACCAAGAGTCCAAAACCTTTACAATAAAGGAGTAAATTATTACAGAAGATTATCAGAGTAATTTTAAAAAATCTACTTTTTTCTCAGAATTCTGAATTTAATCACATATTTCTGACTTTTGACATCAGAAAAGTCAGAATTCTGAGAAAAATGTCAAAATTCTGAAAAAAATTCAGTATTCAGAAAAAAGTCAGAAAAAAATCTGAATTTTTTTAGTCGCCCTCATTATCTTCAGTACATTTTTGTCCTCAGTCCAGCCAAATAAAACTGGTTTAGTGCAGCATATAATCAATGACCTTTGAAAAAGATATCTAATAGTTTTTCAAAAGTATCTACTGTAGGAAATTTGTTGTCAATTTAAAAAAACAACAGCTATTTTATTGGTTTTATACAGGTTTTAGAATAAAGAAAACATTTCACTATTGATTTTGCTATTTGTTGTTATTTATATGAATTATTGTAATTTTGGTCTCAACAATACCAAAATCTCCACATAACTGGAAATCATTTGTAAATGATTGTTTTTAATTCCAGTACTTGAGTAGCTGTTTTTTTTATTTACCAAATATTTTTTACTTTTACTTGAGTAAAAATATGTTAAAGTACCATTTTTAGATACTTTACTGAGATATTTATTTGTTGTGTTATATCTAATATTGCTAGCTTTTGTTTCAATAAGTTATTCAAGATGAAGAAATTTCCATTGTACATATCTATTTAAATACCAAACTTTCACAATTTTCTTCTAAAAATCCGATAATATACAGGCATAACAAAATATACTAAAATCATTGTTTATCCATACCATTAGTTAAATCTAGGAAAAATCAAAACAAAGATAGCTAAAGGTGATGATCAGATGAAGGATGGTCACTTTTCCACTTTCATAACTTCTTTTTAAGGACAAAATGCTACTAAATTATATGGATAATAGAACTACAATGAAAAGAAAAAACACATTAGAAACCCAGGGTTAAAGAAAAAGTCCAAGATTGAAACCAAGTTTGTTTTTATGCAAAAAACAGATGGGACTGTTTCGGTTATTATTAATAAAATAAGTTTTGCATCCCATAAAACATTTACTTTTGAAGATTGCAAGTGTTTAGAAACATAGGGTCAAAAACAAGAGTAAAGAATAAAGTGTGAATTAAACAAAATAAATATTAACACTACATGCAGCATAAATGTTTTTTTTGTTTGCATTTTTCTAAACACAAATACTTTGAAGGTTTTAAATACAAATTAGACTCAAGACAACATGAATTAAATCAACACCAGCATTTATTTATTTTTTTCCAAAAGCATGTAAAAAAAGGAAAACTTGATTGTGTACAGTGGTGGAGAGAAAAGAGAGATGCTTACATTTGAAACACAAGTATTAAAGGAAAACGGGGGGGAAAGACTGTAAACAGTCCAAACCTCTTCTTTTTTATTTTTATTTTTTGCTGTAAGGCCGTCTCAACCCTCAGGTCAAGTCTGGAAAACGAAACACCTTCAGAGATGCATACATTATTATCGTCTCGGTGACAACAGCAATATAACAACATGTATGTCCAGCACAAAAAGGAGCAGACTCACAGATTTAACATCATCATCATGTCACACTGCAGTCATTCACCTGAACCTCTGGGCTCCAGTGTAAATACGTTTAAACCAGTTTACATCAGTTTAAACCAGTTTACACTAGTGTAAACCAGTTTCTGCTTTACTCAACTTAAAGGTGTGCAGTTCACAGATTCTGCTGTTGTACCTTGGCAAACTGCAGAGGATGACAGAAACAGCATTTCTAAAAACAAGTCACTTGATTTTAAAGCGTTGAAATCGTAGGAACTGTAAGAGGAAAAACGTTTGGCTGTGGAAATGTGGATAAAAATGACGGCTGCTGGTTGGGTGCAGGGATCTTATTAAAGCAGCGGTGTCAAACTCATCTTCGTCTTGGGTCAAATCAAGATCACCAGTGTTCTGAAAGGCCCGGCTGTCCCAGAATGCATTGATAAAACCAGTCAAAATATTAATTAATTCTTAAAATTAAACAACATTGAACATCTTTTCAGTCCGTCCAGGGTTTCACATTTGTTTGTTCCAATCAAAGAGTTAATTGGTATTAATTTGTGACGATAAATGTAATTTTTTAAATTTCTATAATCTGACTGATGTCAGATTATTAAGGTTATTAAGATTATTATTGTTAATTATTATTATTATTCAGATTATTATTATTAAGACTGAGGCAGCTGTTTAGTACAAGTAAGAAAGAGAGCGCCACTGAAACCCAAATGTTTTTGTGAAAAATCTTCAATAAACTCGTAATTATGTGTGAAAAAGTTTAGGGATTTGTTCATTTTGAGTGAATTTCCACAATAATTTGCAAGAAACTGGAGGGACTGATTGATGTAATCTGGCAGAAAATAGATAAAGCCAGATTTGAATTAATTGGTAAAATAATGTTTAAGCACACTGTTCTCTTGCCGGATTTGGCCCCCGGGCCTCGAGTTTGACACGTGCTCTAAACAAAAAAAACATAACAAAAAAACATGAACTTCTTATGGGAATCTTGTTAAAACACAATCAGGTGAACTACTTATTCCTAAGGCTTGACTCTCTTTCTCTTTTCCGCACAGCATGCTCAGTTTCACAGTAAACTTTCAGTCACAAAACGAACTTTGTGTCATTCAAGTGTCAGCAATATTCACACATTTTAGGAAATTAGATGTTTAATTGGTGGAATATAAACATGGCGACGTCGATTAACTAGATTCTCTTGGGAGTTTTGAATAAAAAGCACTGCAGACCGAGGCAACATATTGAAAAAGGCTGTTAGGTTCTTAGGCAAATTACTCACAGGGCCCTCTTTCACTGACAAGCTTTCTCCAGCAGAGGGAGCTCTGCAATGGGGTTTGTAAGCATGAAAACTGCAAAACGAGCCTTTTGAGAATAGGTCCACTTGCGTAACTGCTTGGTATGCAACAGAAAGTATGAAGAGAAAGGCAATAATACAAAAGTGAATATTATCCACCTTTTTTTGGGATGTAAATGATGACTATCTAGTGGTATGAATGCCACACAATTTCTCAAAGATGCTTCATCTCTTACCCAAAAAGGTTTCATCCACATCTTTATGAATCAAAAACATCGAGTAGACTAATTCTTTAAGAATTTCGGATTAACAATCACAATCTTCACAAGACTTATCAATGACTAACATGCCTCAAACAACAGAGGAGCAACATTTTCTTGTCTGTTGTCACATATAAGCAGACAAGGCCTCAGTTTCCGTCGTGATTTTCAATATCATGTTTGGTAATTGTGTTTGCTTGTGCAAAGTGAGAGTACAGCAAGATGGAGAAGGAGGGAAACGCTCAACAGTCACAAACCACGGCTCTATGTACAGATAGCATACAAAACACAGGTTTCAGAAATTATTTCATATTCCGATAATAAAAGTACAGAAACGGGCTGCTACACTGCAAAAACACAAAAGCTTACCAAGTAATTTTGGGTGAGTTTCTAGCGCAAATATCTTAGTAAAATGGAAATAAGACAAAACTAACTTACAAGTAACTTCTCAGCAAGATATGGGAGCTTATTTTAAGTCAGTAATTCCTTAATATTAATTTTAAAAGCACTAGTTCTACTGGCAGATTATTTAAACTACAATAAAGCATTTTCCTCATATTATAAGACAAATAATCTGTCAATTAGCTAGTTGCTGGTGAAAACTGGCACTTTTTCATCAACGTTAAGGAATTATAAACTTAAAACAAGCTCCTATGAGTTCCTTAAAAGATACTTGTAAGTCAGTTTTGTCTTATTTCAAGCACTAGTAACTCAACCAAAATTACTCTGTAAGATTTTGTGTTTTTGCAGTGCATGCACTGATGAAACAAAACCGTTCACAACACAAGACGTAATTACAGTTTAAAGGTAAGGCTATTAAGACCCAGTCGTGCTAACATGCAAGGATAAGACTGAGAGAGGGAATTCAAAAACAAGAAGCGGATGAATTGAATATTAATAATAAAAAGTAAAACATGAGGTGAGCTGTTGCCGATGTGTGCGGTTGTTATACAGTACTCTGTACCCTGTTTGTTCCTGAATAAACCTGTAACAGCGTACCACAGCGAGGGATTATTGAAACTATGCATCGATCTTATTGGGTAAAAACTGACCTGAGTGCATGCTCTGTTTGAAACATTGTTGCTCTGAAACTCTTCTGAAATGCCTGAGGATGTGGTAGAATACTCAAAAAAATGGTGCAAATTATTATCATTCCTTTTTATTATGAGAAGAAAAAGAAACGTTTTTGATGCGCTCCCCATTTTACACTGCAAAAACACAAAACCTTACCAAGTGATTTTGGTTTAGATTGTAGTGCAAATATCTTAGTAAACTTGAAATAAGACAAAACTAACTTACCAACAACTTTTCAGCAAGAAATAAGAGCTTGTTTTAAGTCAATAATTCCTTAATATTGATTAAAGAGTGCATGTTCCACTGGTGCCGTTACCTAGCAACCCCAGCCAAGCCCAGCCCCGTTACCTAGCAACCCAGTTTGAGTTCCACTGGCAGTTTATTTCACTTTAAGTAAAATAATCTGCCAATAGAACTAGTAGATTTTCATCAATATTAAGGAATTATTGGCTCTTATTTCTTGCTGAAATGTTACTTGTAAGTTAATTGTCGTTATTTCATATGAACTAAGATATTTGCATTACAAACTAGACCAAAAATACTTGGTAAGAATTTGTGTGGGTCTTTTTTAGTGCAGGGAACAAATTTGGTCACAATCAACTATCAATTCCAGAGGAAAGAGGAAAATAAAGGTGTAAAATAATAGTCAATTAAAATCTCCAGATGTTTTGATGCTATGGGTCTTTTCTAAGCAGTTTGTGCATGTTTCTGTTCAGATGGCGTTTTTTAAAAAAGCGCGTGGTCAAATTAACTGCCCAGCATAATGAGGCATGTGTTCATCGCAAAACATGCTGGAGGTGTTCAAAAGGACAAAAAAAAAAAAAAAAAGAAAAAAAAAAGGCAGGTGTGATCATGGCGACTTTGTGATGGTGTCCGACTCCTTGGAAGCCCAGAGCTCTTTGTGCTGCTTGCGTCCGAAACCCTCGTCGTAGTTGCCTTTGCTTTTGAAAAGCTGCTGGAAGTGGGGCTTGCAGTAAAACTCGCCCTGAAGAGCTGCGAAGGAGCCGAGGCTGCGGAGCAGGACGGGATCACAGAGTTACAAAGGAAGCTGAAGGAAGGAATCATATAACCGAAGAAAACAAAGAAAGCCAAGCGCATTATTCACCTCAGCTTGGCTTTGCAGTGCTTGCAGCAGAAGCACGCTGAATGGAAAACCAGGTTGTTGGCAACCAATCTCTCCATCGGGTAGACTGTCTTCTCACATGTTGCACACACTTCCTTTTGGGTCTTAAAGCTGAAAGACTGAACACATCAAGATATAATTTAATGGGAGCGCCACGCAGTGCAGTGAGAAAGTATAAATACTGCAGGGTTTCCCTCAGTGTATCAGAAGCCTGGCGGGCCACCAGGCTTTACTTGCGCCCCCACCAGGCTGAGAAATGTCTGTTTGTTTCTTGTAGATTGTTTATACATCAGTAACAGAGACAGCAAAGACGGGAAAAATCGAGTCTGTTTGGTGAAATGTTGGGAAGCACAATGACATCATAGTGTGGTCAGTATTTGAACACATAGGGAGATTAAATGTGCAGGACTTTGGTCAACAGCTGTTGTTTTAAAAGAGCTTAGGGCTAAAACAATTAATCAGATTAATCGTGATTAATCGATTAATAACTCCCTTTAACCTGTCATTCACAGGTTGTCATTCACAACGAGAGGACCCAAATCTGGGTCCTCTCGTTGTGAATGACAGGTTAAGAGGAATGACTCATATATCTGGTTAGTTCTAAATTTAGAGCATCCAGACTCAGAAAAGGTTTACAGAAAAACCTTTTTCTGTAAATATGTTCTAAACAGAACGCCTCAAGAGTTTTAGCTTCACCTGGTTCAAATTCACCTGGTGAAAATGATCCTGTTTAGCACCGTTTTCTATGTTGATGTTTTTTTTTTTTTGTTTTAGCTGTAGATGCATCCTTTGCTAAAAATAATAAATTGTACACAAAAGAAATGCTAATTTATTTAATTTTAGGCAAAAAAAGTGTTTAGAAATAGATGCATTTCTAATATTGTATAAAATAAGCTTAAGTGGTTAAATGAAAAATCTGCAGAACGTGCCAATTTCTTTTATCTGGTTAATCAATTAATCGTCAGAATAACTGATTACTAAAACTGTTAAATGTGCTATATAAATAAATTTATGTTGACTTTTCTGTCCAGATTTGCCAGTTTCTGTGGGTTTAGTGTTTTATCTCCATGTTCATGTGACGAGTTTGGAAAATGTCACAAACCAGAAAAACAAAAGAAGCAGAGAGCAGTGAAGGCATCACCGGCTGGTTACCTTCGATCGCTGGACAGATTTATCTTCAGTGTTGGTTCTGGTGTCCTGAAAAAAACAAGAAAAAAACATATTTGTTATTTCAGCTAATATTTTAAAACACCCCAAAGCTTCGATGTATCTACAAATTCATTATAAATGGCAGAAGATGATTGGATTAATGGTCTACAGAGCGGTTTTTCTACCTTTACCAGTGTGTTTGTGTCATGAGTCTGATCTGTTTCTCTCCCCCCGGTTTGATTTTGCTCCATCTGTCTCTCTGCACCCCGGGGAGAGGATCAGGTGCCTCCTGTCTGCACCGAGGCCTGAAAATCAGCTTTTCTCATCTCATTACGAGATTTATCAGCTTAATGTACGGCTTAAAAACTAAATGTCTGATTTTTTTCATTCCAGATTCAATGTTTTTAATTTTTAAAATCACTTTCTTTTCTAAATTGTGTTTCTAAAGAAATGACCAGAGTTTGGTAGTAACTGGTCATATTTTCTTCAGGAAGTTTTTGGAAAAATGTACTTTTATTAGTATTTTTACTACGCTGTACTTTTTACTTTTACTTCAGTAATTTTATTAAGAAGTATTTCTACTCTTACTTGAGTAAAATTTCTGGATTTTCTCCCCATTGAATGTTTTTAACCAAACATTCAGCAGACACAGACCTGTAGTTTTTCTTTACATTTAATCAGTTTTTTATTTAAAAAAAATATGTGGAAAAAAATATTTTTTGTTACTTATATGAATTATCATCATTTTGATTATTAAAATACCAAAGTTTCCACTTAACTTTATATTTTGGTCCATCTAGTGATGTAATTTTTAAATATTAAATTATTGATAATTTGATCAGTTTTTTGACCAGATACTTTTTTTACTCTTAATTGAGTAATTTCTTGTTACTTTTACTTGAGTAAAAATATGTTGAAGCAGTGCTACTCTCCCCGCCTCTGGAAATTACAAATGACAGAAAATATATTTTTAAAGTGTCTTATTTTAATAATCCCTTCTGTGAATCATATGATGGAGTATTAGGGTCAGGCTAATTTTTGTTAAAACTATCAAAATGTAGCGATAATATAGGCAAGAAAACATGCATTTTTACCACAAAAACATATTAAAATTAAGAAAAGGAAGTTGTTTTAATGAAAAAAAAACATACAAAAAAGAAGAAATAGTTGTGCTACTGATAGTAATTTGATACTGATGTGTTGAAGAAGTGTTTCTTTATCTGTAAAGCTTATACCAAAGTATAAGTTCACAAGATGTTCAACTTCCCTCATTTAATTCTTTTTTTACTATTTTTCACATTGAAGTTCTCATGAAATTACTACTTCAGTCTCCTACAGCTTTATTCTGGCAATTTTCTGACTTTATTCTTGTTATTTAAATTAAAATTATATTGTAGCCTAGCTCTACAAGAGCCCCAATAAATAAGTGGAAGCTGTCAAACGCGTTTGTCATACAAGATGGCGGCCTTGGGTGGACCTACATCACTCGTAACTATGGAAACTAAAAAAAAAATCCAGATTTTCCAAAAATTAAATCTTCAAACACCAAAAGAGTTAATTTATTGATAAAACTGAGCCACAGTTCAATGGTTCGTGATTGATATAGAGAAGCATTTACCACACTGTTTCTGTAAGTTGGTATTTTAACGTCCTTATTCAAGACGTTTCCATCAATCAGGTGAAATTTTAGCAACGATCACAACTAAAGCAGATAATAAACAGAAATGGACTGAACGGCTGCCGCAGAAAAAGCTCAGTAGGAGCAAAAACTGGCAGCTTCTGTTGAGGAAGAAGGGGAAAGTCCACTGGAAACCTTTCTAAAAGCTTCTTATGTAAGTTTGGCTGGAGATCAATGTGTAAAAATGGGAGTTTGAGGCTAGTAACAGATGCACATGGTAAGAGCTGCAGCATAATTTTACAGATTAATATTTGCATAACAAATGGAGCCAATGTTCACCAACATGCTAGTGGTAAACCGTATCAAACTGGTAGTGCCAACATGCTAGTTATAGCCACCATCCAAATGGTAGTGTCTAATTTTTATCTAATTTTTAATTTATTAGCTTACTTAATGCAGTAAGTGAATAAGCTAGTGATATTTCACATCCAAATGGTAGTGTCAACATGCTAGTCACTCGAAATGCTAGTAATAGCCCCATGCTAACAATAGCCTAATTGCTAAAATTAGCATTTTATCAATTTTTTTAATTATTAGCTAGGTTTAGCATACTTAATGGAGCAAGTCAGTTTAAGTAATGCTTGCATACTGAGTTCAGTAGGTCACTGGTAGCCATTATGCTAGTTAATTACTTTCCTTAATGGTTGATCATTTGTATCAAAGGTCGCATCTACAGCAACAAAAATACCATCTACCAATCTTGTGATTATTTTTTCATTAATAAATGGATAGCAAAAGGTCATTAATAGGAGATTTAATGAACCAGGTAAAATTAAAAATGCCGCCTGAACATATTTACTACAAAATGTTTTTCATTTTAAATGCAACATTTGTTTATTTTTGTAGAGTTTTAGCTTAATTAATGCTCTGACTATATCGTTTTTTTTTTAGTTAAAGGTCGTTTTAAAGTCTGTATCCTTTAAACGATTAATCGATTACTAAATTAGTTGATGATTATTTCAATAATTGATTATTCACGATTAATCGTTTGAGTATAACTAACCAGACACATCAGTCATTCGTGTTAAAGGAATCTATACCGGAAACATTTTAGCATCATATTTTGCACCAGTCTCAGCTGTTATCCTAACTCAACAATGTGCAAGACATTTTGACGTAACTTTATTGATGAAACACTTCACAAACAGACAGGAAAACAAAGGGTGTTGCCTGCACTCAGGACAACCGGATGACATGTTTTTGTAGCGATTAGTTAATTAACAGTGAAGCCATGCATCTTCCTGTAGATGCAATCACATCGCAACAGTCAAGCATGTCCTCCTCATCCTCGGTTCCTCCTGAGAGCAGTCATTATGTTGCTGCTAGCTTTCAGACAGCTAATGCGTTCTGATTATCAAGCACACTGCATGCTGCACCACTTCCTGTGGTTGTTGTACACATGCTGAACGAAAAAGACTTTGATCTTCTCCAGAAACTGTTGAAAATTAAGCTTAAATTTAAAGTTTTTGCAGGAGAGGTATAGCTTCTTCACAGGAGAGCTGCAGTAAAATCTTGTAATTGCAGCCATAAAAGGAAAATCGACTGTTATCAAACTTATATTTTTCACATTCATCTAACATGTATTTAGATTTGCATGTGCCATCTTGGTCTGTCTTTGCCATATATGTACATAAGCCTCAGTTTCCTCAAACTGCTCAAATGTGGCAGGAACTTGTTACGACACATCTGTTTCTCCTGTCCTGCAGACAACGAGAAAAGTAACCCAGTTGCAGTCTTATTCTCACTGGTAATTGTCTGCTGACAATTACTTCCCAAGTTTCACCGCAAAAAAAGGTTGAAGAAAACTAATGGTTCGCATGATACCAATCAATGTGGCCTCAATAACTTAAGGGGAAATGAAAACCCTCTGTGAGCAAAAAACTAAGTGTTCATAAAGAGGTTTTATAGTGGAACTAATCCTCTCTGAACCAGCACTGTTTTAGCTGTGTGTGAGAAACTTCAGCCAGCTGGAGTCTGGTTATCTTACCAAACAAGGAGCACTTTCAGCTCAAATCGTCTTGCAAAAGAGCTTCAACTCTTAGCTCACTGCATCAATTCCTCTCTCTGAGCCTCCGCTTGGGCTGTAATCTCACCTCCACATGCCAGCCAGCGTGTGTTTGTGTGAAACACACCCCGGGGCCGAGGGGATTGATTACAACAGGTTCCTCTGTTCTCTTTAACGGAGCTTCTGGGTATCTGCTTTGAGATTTATGTTCAACATTTAGGAGGCCGCTTCATCTCACTTCTTAGTCACTGCTGTGCATTAAACAAACTAGACATGACTGAGGGTGTTTCCCCAACTGATAATCAAGTAAAGAAACCAGAAACTGTGAAAATGTGCAAAAGCATTTCACTCCAACTCAAGAAAGTAGATGTGAAACAATGCAAAAACACAAAATCTTGCCAAGTATTTTTGGTCTAATTTCTAGTGCAAATATCTAGGTAAACTTGAAATAAGACAAAGTAACTTATAAGTAACTTTTCAGCAAGATATAGAGACTAGTTTTAAGTAAATAAAATAAAAAAGTTAATAAGAAAAGTGCTTGTTCTATTGGCACTTTTTTATTAACTTTTGCAGTGAATATATTGCAACTTCAGTAAGGAGGAGCAAAACCCTGTAAAATACAGAGCGTGGTTCTTGTTCTGCAGTAGCTTGGTACCAACCTTTAGTTAATGTTACTGCATTTATTTAGCTTATTTAAGTTAAATAAGTCCACAAACATTTAACTAATATCCATGTTTCACTGGGCAATGAATATGGCAGAACACAGAGGCCATTTCTCTTCAAAATGGACACATATCCATTTTCCAAGAATCACAAATCTAATTTGTTGCGATTCAGAATCAATATAAAATGTCCCAAAATCGGTTTAAATAAATAAAACAAATTTTCTGGCTTTTGGTCTCCATTTTGTGACGATGCTGGACGTCCTGACGTCGCCAAGCAGTTGGTACTGGCACCAAAACAAAAAGGAAATGGAAATGGAAAGAGAAAGAGCGATTCAACCGGTCTCGTCTTTGTTGAAGGCAAAACATTTCGACTCATTTTGATTTTTACTGAATGCCCAGGGTGTCCAGGCTTGACATGAACTGTGCAAAGTTTGCAAAACAAAGATTAGGCACTTCAGGAATATCACAAATGTGAGGAACCAAGCTGTGTTTTTTACTGAAAAATAACCAAGGTATTTTTACACTTGGTAGTTCAGTAGACTCAGTTAAGCTGAGGACTAAAGTTGCAACATTTGTTACATTTCCAGTTGCTGCAGTTCCTTTTCACACTGCACTGAGTCAAACAAACCAAACCCCTAGAAAAAAAAAACAAAAACACTTCCCCTCCTCGCCTGTGGGGGCGCTGCACCAAGAACCACTGAAGGACACGACACGAAACCTTCAGAAGAAGACATGACTGAATCTTCCTTGTTTGGTAACAAACACAAGCCATTTCTCACTCTAGCCCTAGACTCTGTAGTTTGTCTTGGTTGCATTTACCCGCTTTAGTCCGCTTGGCATTCACAAATACATTCGAACCGCACCAGAGTTCACTTCAACTGAACTGAGATTGAGGTTTGTAGGTGGACCAAAGTTCGCTTTTTTGGTCCAATTCAAGTTAAAACGCACCAAAAAAAGCTGGTGTGAATGCACCCTAAATGTTAAATGAACTGCATAAATGCTAACAGGTATAAATCTTCTTATCTAAGCAGCAGCAGCTGCTCTAAATACGGGCCTAGGATGGATGACTGCAGCCTCCAGCTCCCACTGAATGACATGTCTGGATTGGAAAAGTCGTAAATCCTACTCTTTTTTTTTTTTTTTTTTTTCAGGGAAAGAATTTAAAGATACAGCTAAAGATGGCATGGACTAAAGCTAGAGGTTCCTTCTTGTGCAAACACAATCCTTCAAGCCAGGTCATGCAAGTACTACAAAGACAAACCATCTTTACATTTAAACTGCTGACTGACTGGAAAAAAACAGGTATTTCACATCAGATTATCTCTGAATGCACACCGTAGGATGACTCACTGCTGCAGGGCCCTTTTAAGGAAGCTTGAATGTTAAAAATGTACTCTGTCAGCCATCCAAACATTCACTCTCCTGTTCCTTATTTTTAGAAACGCAATCATTGTATAATCATTGTGACAGTAGCTTGAACACAAACAGCTCAATTCAATGAAACAGCTGTCCAGAAGTTTGTCTTAAAGCTAAACTCAGCGGAGAATATTTTCCTGTTCGGAGCCAAGAGTTACTGCAGATTTCATATCTGCTTTTGTGTGTTTTCGTTTTGGATCTCCTAAATCACTTTGCTGGAAAAGAAGACAAATATAAATCAATAACTAAACATTTAGAGACCGAGACAAGAAGCCTGGGAAAATACTCCCAACTGGTATGAAGTTTCCAGAAAGTAAAACTTGATGCTGATTAGCCAGCTGCAAAAACTGATTAAACTTGTATGAATTGGACTCATTGAGAGAGGTTTAGTTCAGGATTCAGCTCTCCAGTCTGCAGAGTAATCACATCTAGCAACATGGTGAAACGTCTGGTCAGCCACTATTTCACTTCCCCAGCTGAACTTCCTGCTGGACCCAGAAAGTGACGGGGCATGTTTCTGCACCGGGTGGCATCCATCGCCATGTCTGCATGTCATGTCTCACTGACTCAGTGGACACGTCTCGTTTTGACTTCCTGTCTGACGAGGAAGAGCTTCAGGAGCCACGTAATTATGAGATAATAAGCTGCCAAATAACAGAACGTCGTGCTTTTAGTAACTCACAGATAAAACTCGAGAACAATTTCTTAAAAAAGGTTATGCTGATTGTTTACTGTCTGGAAATGTCCAAAGTTATCGATTAATGAGTTAATCCAGAGTTGATTGATATTATTGATCGACCAATGATTAATTGATAAGCATCCATTTTCATAAAATGTAATGTTTCTCTTGTATTAAGAGGGCCAACTGTCTTTTCAAAAAATAAAAGACAGTTGAATTAAAAATAGAATCAAGCTAATATATTCTAATAATTTCTGTATAATAACATCTGTATTTTAACTTAAGGAAATTGTCGAGTGTTTTTATTTCAAAACAGAACCGCATGAAGTTAATTTTCATCCCACCCGCACTCTGTTTGGACCGTTTCTCTTTTGGATTCTCATAATTGTGAGCTTATTGCAAATTTTGCTCAAAAATTGGCAAAAATCATTGGATTTAAAGGGGCAGTACGATGCATTTTCCAGGCACATTGTGCCATTTTATAGCATAATTAAACAGATCATTTTATTTGTAATAACAATGCTATATATACAAAATATAATACATAATTAAACACCTTGAAATTGGGCCTCTATCCTTTTAAAAACTCCACCTTCAGGAAGTCATCACAACATGGCTCCTTTATTAACCCTTTAACAACGTTTCTACCAGCGCTGCACTGAGAAGAAGCTCCTCTAACAAGCTCAGCTGATGTTTGCTAATTGCTGCTGGCTAGTCTGAAGGAGCTGATTGGGGGACGCTCAGAGGAGGAGCTCAGAGGAGGAGCTGTGCCTCGGAGGGGGAGCTAGGTCCACCCAGGCGTCTTACACAGCCTACTGGTTGCCATGGAGATTATAGGAATACAGCAACACTCCATGTTTGCTTTTGATGAGGGAGTGACATTATAACATAATGTAAAGCTCAAAATATTACATTTTACACAACACTGCCCCTTTAACTGACTGCTAACTCCCACCTGCAGGTGGCAGTATTTCTTACTTCTGCTACCTCAGCCTCATTTGATGTCAAGTAACAAAAGGGGAGCAATTTCAGTTCTTCAATTAATAAAAATGTTTGTGCCTCCCATCTGTTTGCTTGTTATTTCTTTCTCATCTTTGTGGAAGGGATTTAAAGAAAGAAACATCATGAAATTCTTTACAAATATTTCTGAACTAGCAAAAACAATAGCAAAATCCTGGAGGGATTGTTGATGTAGGTCATCCATTCAACCCAAATCGACTATTTGGTTACATGTAAAAATGAGAGTGGGGAAGTTCAGAGCTCAAGAATAAAGCAGCCATTTTATCTTCCTTCTTCTTTACTTTCATGAGTTAGCTTTAATGTAGCAATAGCACGTTTGATCGGAGTCAAGTCATTGGGTTTTGAGTAGGGAAAAAATTTTAAAATTTCATCACATATTTCCACACTCAACACTTTTTAACTCGTTTTTAAAAGTACAAGAGCAAAAGGTTCAATATTTGTCCTCAAAAACAATCCAGACTGGATGTAATATTTTTCCATACCTACATTTTTCTTAAATTCGTAACTTTTTAAAACTTTTTCAGACAAACCGTGTCTAAAGCTTGTCTTAAATGTCAATTTTCCTCAACAAAAGCTGATTAGAACCTTCTTAAAAATGATTTTGGCCAAACCTTCATGGAGAAAAAGCAGAAAATAAACAACGAAATGAAGCACAGTTCTCATTTCAATCCTATTTGCATGGAGCAATTCTGAGAAATAGCGTGCAGAGAAAGTGACACTGGCTTTTCAGCAGGAAAGTAAGCAGCTTGTGATATTTGACAATGCAGAAAGTTTACTTCCCTTTTTTTAAAAAACGTTTCTGTGAAACGACTTAAGATGCTCTGATGAATAAATAAATACAAATATCTGTTCTTGGCTGAAACACAAAATATGGCACCTTTGAAATAAGAAAAAAGATCAAAGACAAATGCTGGTTTCTATTTTTTCTGTTTGATATTTTAATAAACATAACCAAAGGCCGACTGGATGCTTTAAAAACATGCAGCATCTTGCAGCTTTGCTTCTGCAACTTGATTTAAGGTGGCTTACGAAACTTCTACAGCTGATCAGATGCTATCACAGAGGGGAGAAAATGAAATATTTCACAATCAAATTCTTCAGTGGAGCATGTCTCATCCAGCCCTGGAAACAAACTAAAACACAACTAGCATGCAAATATCTGCTTTGCAATCGCAGCAAGATTTTCATTCCAACCACACAAGGTACAAAGACGATGAACCAAGAAACAATCTTTCACTTACTTATTAAAGTGATTCCCTATGTTGCAGTAAATATTTGTATTTTAAAACGTGTCATAATTGAAAATAAAACATGCTGTGTAGGTTTCTAAACAAGCTGTTCAAAGGGTTCGGTACCTGACAGCAAAAGAAATGTGAGACTCGGTATCAGGTTCAGCCAACAACAAAATAAGAGCTCAAATGACATTATGACATGGAAGACGAAGCCTAAAAAAATCTATTTTTAATTTAAAACTTCAGATTTATCCCCAGGATACACGTGAATCTTCTCAGGAAATGGAAACAAATGATACAAATCAGAGTGAAGGAATGTGGTTATCTGCAGAACATTTTCATGCAGGCCTACCGACGCCATGATGGAAGAAACAAACCACAACAACATCTCCTTATAGAAACGGCGGCTTCTTCTGTGCAGAAAGACGTGAGTCAACTGGAAACTCACAGCTGAAATTCAGTAAAAATATGTTTTACTCTAAAGAAAATACAAACATCAAATCAAACTATCCATTTGGTTTGAACCTCTAAGTCTTTTTTTAATGTTTTAGTGCTTTTAATAATTTCAATTAAGACCCGAGTTGGGCAGTAACTAGTTACATTTACTCAGTTACATTTACTTGAGTAACTTTTTTTTTTAAATGTACTTTCAGGAGTGTTTTTACTACACTGTACTTTTTACTGTTATTTGAGTAATTCTGTTATGAAGTATTTCTACTCTTATTTGAGTAAAATGTCTGGATTCTTTACCAACTGAGTGAAAAAAAAACATGTTTTAACCAAAAACTTATACTGTTATTGTCATTTTCATAAAATACCAAAATTTACACTTAACTTTATATTTTGGTCCATCTGATTATGTAACTTTTAAATGTTAAATGATTGATAATTTGATCAGTTACTCAGTACTCGAGTCGACTTTTTTTCTTGGGTGGTTAGTTTTTACTTTTACTAGAGTAAAAATATGTTGAAGTAGTGCTACTCTTATTTTGTTTGCGTTTGTCTTAAATGTATTGTTTGTCTATAACTTTGTCTATTCTTTTATTACACTACAGTCAATAAAGTCAAACCAAACCAAAATTAGTACATCAATTGCCTACAGCTCCATCTGTCATCTGCTTTTTGGGTGAACAAATAAGACCTGAGACATAGATTCCGATATTTATCCAAAACAAGAGGCAGCAGTGCCTCTGAGATACTGAAAATCAGACAGTCTGAGAACTGTGGCAGGAAATGAAAGTTAGTGTAGTTAGGCCTAGGAGCCATATGCTGGCAAAATAATTAACAACCGATCAGGCTGTAGCGCCTCGCATGGATGAAAAGTGTCTTTGAAAGATCAGACAGCTGAAAGAAACTGCTTTATAACACAGGAAGTGAAACTCTCTTAGTGGGATGTTTATTATGCCTTCATACAGAAATAAGAAGCCGGATTAAAGTGGAGTCATGCAGTAATAGGGGATATCAGATGTCATTAATAATTTTACGATATGCAAAGGCTGTTTACTGTTAACGGTACACCAATGGTTTGAAACGTTACATATTAAAACACAAAACTACCCAAGTGCTTTTAGTGGGATGTCAAAAAATGTGACTGGAGTTTTCCCAATTTTTCAGGTACTGCTCCTTACAATTGGATCATATTGCAAATGTATGTTTTAGCCACTTTTTATATAAATAAATGACATTTTAGCGCTGTATTTTATGTTTTATGATACCCTGACTCAAACTCATACTTGCTCATGTATGCATGGAAATTATTTTCAAATTAAATTATACCAAAGATAATCCAAGAAACAATGGCCCTGACATGCTGTCCAACATCATATATACCTATATTCTAATGTATTTATTAGATATAGAAGGAGATCCAGCTGATACGAATTAATATGTCAGCTATAACACCTAATTTGTAAGGCAGTTACAACCCTGTGCTGCTACGCTTGACAGAACAAAACAATAACACTATGTTCGGCAACAAAGCGGTTTCCAAATCAGGAAATGGAAAGGAGGGGATTAGATTAACTGTTTATAAGATTAAAAACAACAGCAATCACATCTAAAAAAGTGTTATAAATGTCTTATTTAATACAGCGTTTTAATGTATAAATTAGCCTTTAAGCTAGCGAACCAGACGTTACAATTGGACGTTGCACTGTTAGCATTTTAAAGACCCCCGGTGGGGGGTATTTAAATCTAAGCCAAACAAGGATAAACACTTCGCTGAAATTAGAACTAAATAAAAACAGATGTTAATAAGAATCAGCATCCTGGACGATGGATCATTTCAGAATGGACAGGCATCATCACCTCACCTCAGAGGGAGAGAGAAAGAGAGAAGAGGCTGCAGACACGGTGCAAACCAACGGACAGAGAGGAAGAAAAAGCAGGACTCACCATCTGCGCTACTTGTCTGCGGTGCCCCGGCTAACAGTGAAATCGACTGGCTCAGAAACTGGACTCAAAATGTTGTCCCCAATTTCTTCTTGTGGTCTGGTAGGGTTTTGCCGTTGGAGCTAAGCCTGCTTGCCGGCGAGTTTCTACCCTCTGCTCCGCTCCTCGTCTCGGTTTTCAATACAACCGTTTTCTTCGTCGGCAGGATGTCGCACGCTATTGGCTCGCATCTGTTCCAGACATGTTCACGTTCTGTCGAACAAAATGAAACTACGTGAGAAATACAACGTTTTGTCGCCACGAGCGAGATTTCAGTAATTTTAAAAGGATATATTTACGATGGGAGTAAAGTTTTTACTTAAGGTGATGGCATTTGGTTAAAATTAAATTGTGTTTGTATCTGAGTCATCACAAATGTACTTTTATTGATGGTTATGATGTCCGACTTTGCAAGGCGCTCCTGAACATGTCATGTCTAATTCTGATAACGGTGCCCTAAATAAGCGGTTTGTCCAAAGAGCAGAAGTGGGTAAAATACCCCAAAATTGCACTCAAATAAGAGGACTACTTCATGATATTTTAACTCAAATAAAAGTAAAAAGTATACATCCAAAAAATTACTCAAGTAAGAATAAAAAAGTATTTGGTAAATAGGTTTCTCAAGAACGAAATTGATCAAACCATAAATTATTTAAAAATTACATAATCACAGATCATAATATAAAGTTACGTAGAAATGTTGGTATTGTATAGACCAAAATAAAACTGATTAATATAAATACCATAGCTAACAACAATAGTTAAAATTTTCCAAATAAATACACGTAAAAGTATGTTAGCAGTAAGCTAGCAGCTACCTAATCCGTCTTCAGAGTGCGACTCAAACTGCTTGATAGAAAAACCAGCGGGAAGAAAAAAATATAAGAGATTAAATAGTCGAGCAAAATGTATCATTTGTTTTTAACATTTTAAGTCAACTTGCATTTTAAAATTAATTTGACATGACTGTGATTGGTGCAGTCATGCCTTGAGATGAAGAGCAGTCAGCCATTTAAGGAAGAAACTACTCAAAGCAACTGGACGACACCAAAGCTTTAAATCAAACATGTTTTTTTATTTGCGATATACACTTATGCCGTGGAAAGGCACTCCACTAAAACATGAATACAATACACAAAAAAAGCCACACATAGTTGCTTTGACATGTTCATTTACCTGTGAACTGAAGTTTTGTAGTAAATGAATGCATGAGCTTTGCAAGCATAAAGATGTGTGACAATGCATCTTGAACTGCATTTCTTTATTTTTTACTGACATTAGAATTCACAGCTTTTATGCTCGACTTGACTAACAGTAACATCAGCTTGGATGGTATGTGTACAGTTGGTGTTTATGAATTGTCTGTGCTGAACAAACCTCGAGTCCAAACCAACTTTTCTGACCACTTAAACCAAAAAGGCTACTTCTTTCAAGCTCTGATCTGCTCTGCTACCGGCCTAGACGGACCAACTCTTGTTATGGAGCTGAACATATGGAGCGCTAAGATGTGCTAACTTTAGTTATCCCATCGGCTCTTCCTGCGTTTCGGCGGGTCGGGAACAGCGAAGCTATCGTCTCCCCTGTCCCTCCCCTCCCCGCTTCCCCTGTCCCTCCCCTCCCCGCTCCCTCTGTCCCTCCCCTCCCCGCTTCCCCTGTCTCTCCCCTCCACGCTTGCCCTGTCTCCGCCATCCCTGTCCCCTCTCCGGTCATCTCTCTCTCTTCTGCTTCCGTCGCCATTCCGGCTGTCGCTGTGGCGGCTGCTGTGGCGATCCCTGTCACCATGGCGGTCGCGATCTCTGTCTCCGTGTCGGTCCCGGTCACCGTAGCGATCCTCGCCGCTATGCCGCTCGCTCCTGTCGCTGTGGCGGTGATGGCCGTCGCCGGGGCGACCCTGGGACTCCCCGTGTCGATCCCGCGGGGTCTCTCTGTGTGTCGGGGGTGCGGGTGGAGGGCTGCTGTGCTGTGAGCCGGTTGGACTGGCGGGCACGGAGCTCAGGGAGCCGGCGCTGGTGAAACCAGGTATTGAAAAGGCGGCCATGTTGGGTCGTTCAGAGCCGTTGGCGGCCTCTGTTGGCACCGAGTTCAGGCTGCCGGCGCTGGTCCAACCGGAGGAGCTGTTGGACTTGGTGCTGAGCTTCGGAGGGCCGCTGGTTGCCGCCACAAAGTGGCTCTTATACTGAGTCTAAAACAAAACCAGACACTGAAATAAATGATTGGCTGTATGCATGAATTAAAAAGGCTGCTGATACCTGAGTTTTTTTTATATATATCTTTTTTTGGAGAAAATTGTTTCCACTATTTGTAATTTTCAACATAAAATTAAAGGTGATCTATTATACTTCCTTAAACAGGTTGGAATAAGTCCACGGGCTTTACAAAACACGATGACAAACAGCACCTGGAAAGCTTGTTTCAGTGCAGACATGCGGTCCCCCATCGCCCCAGTTGTCGGTTTGCTGTAGCCTTCAAAGCTACTAGCGGAAGACAAGCTGCTGCTACGTACCTGCAAGGAAATATTTTAAACGTTAAATTTATTTCTTTAAATCACAATTCACAGTAGGGCTGGGCGATAAAACTAATTTATCAAATCTTTGGTGTTGGAAGTTTTAATTTTTGGAAAATCTGGATTTATTTTTTCACCAATGCACTCCTTGGGTTTCCATAGTTACGAGTGATGTCATCTTGCTTGATGAGCGTTTTTTGTTGTTTTTTTTTCTCTTTTACAGCTTGTATTATTAATTGGACTTTAATTGCACGTCAACTTTACAATAAATCCAGGCTAAGATTTTGTTTTTCAATAAAAATTAAGTAATGTTTTTAAAAAGAACACAATTATAGTCATTTAAATGTCTTAATATTACCAGAATGAAGACGTAATATTTGGAGAATGAACTCAACAAAAAAAATAAAAAATATTCAAGCTTTTTTCCCATTAAAATTCATGACTATATTCTTACAATTAAACAAAAATGTTCATACCCTGACCATAATAATTTGAAATACAACTCACAGAAGGGATGGTTGGGAAAAAAAGTTACTTTTTGGAAATATTTTCTGTCATTTGTAATTAATTAAAAAAAAGATTAAAATCGGATCTGGTTTGAAAAAAAAAGATTTTATTTTAAGTCATGTTGCCCAGCCCTAATTCAGAGGTATTGTAATGTTTGACATTTTTGTGCTGTTATTTTAACACCATGAAAAGCAGATTCAGTTTATGTGGGCCAGTGACTTACAGAGCTGTCGGACCCCAGACCCGGTCTCTCTTTGTAACCAAGGCCGCCTCCACCGATGTTCAGCTTCTTTCCTTTTCCTCCCTTAAACCGCGATTTCCTGAACCAGGGATTCTGGGGGAGATCAATTTAAATACAAATTACACAAAAACACAAAATCTTACCAAGTATTTATGTCGGGCAAATATCTCAGTTCATTTGAGTTAAAGCAAAACTAACTTACAAGTAACTTTTCAGCAAGGAATAGGAGCTTTATTTTTAGTAAATCATTCCTTAAACTGATTCTCCTGGATATAGATCTACTGAATGCTAAATAATATAAATATATTATTACACTGGAATGACAACGACTCTTTCACTACAAATGATTATTTATATATTGGAGGGGTAAGCTGGACAAACTCGGAACAGTTTGGAAGCATTTAATTCGTATGTGAGAAAATGGGGATAAAAGATCAGACTTTGAACTGCTCAAATCTATAGAGACCGTTTTTAAGTTGGCTTTGTGTTTATAATGTATATCACATTACATTCAAATATGGATTCTGAAATGTTTTTGTCATAAATAATAAAAAAATAAAAACAATTTTGGAAAAAATTCCTAAATATTAACAAAAAGTACCAGTTTCTCTGGTTCACTTATAACATGGGAAAAATCTCTCCCTATAAATGAAATAATCTACAGAGGAACTAGAACTTTTTCATCAGTATTTACAATTTATTTTTACTTAAAACAAGTTTCAATAGGTTGCTAAAAAGTTACTTGTAAATTAGTCTTTTATTATTTCAAGTGTACAAAGGTGTATGTGCTAGAAAATAGACTAAAAATACTTTAGAAATGTTGCTATATTTATCATCCAGAAAACAGCAAACGTCACATTTTAACCCCTTCGTTAAAATGTGATGTTTTTTCCCACCTGCATGGCTAAATCCATGAGTTCTTTGGGAACGGCCTGATTGGCTCCCTCCAGGTTTCGCACCAGGTCGCCGGCAAACGAAGTGTCCTTGCTGGTCAGGAGGGTGTAAGCGACACCTTTCTCCCCGGCGCGACCCGTTCGGCCGATTCTGTGAGTGTGCGTGTCGATGTCGCGCGCCACATCGTAGTTCACCACGGTGCGAATTGACGGGATGTCCAGACCGCGGGCTGGGGGAAGGACAGAGAGGTGGCAAACATTACAATCTTTTACATTTTAAAATTAATCTAAATAAAGTCACTCAGCTCACAACATGTAAAAAAATATATTTATCAAAATATTTAAAGATGGAGAAGAGGTGGAAGTAAACACCGGCTACGTCAGTGGCCACCAGAACGGGTAAATTTTTCTTCTTGAAGTCGCTGATGACTTTGTTCCTCTCGCTCTGGTCCATGTCTCCGTGCAGGAGGCCAAGGCTGTAGCCCTCCTGAGTCAGGTTAGTGGCCAACTCCTCGGAGTTGGCCTTCTTGGTGACGAAAATGAGCACAGAACCGGTGGAAGTGAACTCGACCAGCCTTCGGGTCAGCCAGTTCCATTTGTCTGACCCGCTGAGCAGCAGTTCCACCACCTGAGTCACGTCCTCGTTGGCCTTTTAACAGAAACCATTGACAGAAAGAAACTAAATCTGCAGCTGAATCCTCCGGCAGGTAAATGTTTGAAACATAATCTTGTCCTAAAATGCATTTTGTAAATGTTTTAATCTGAAAAACATCTTAAATTACCTCGCCAATGTCGCCTTGCACAACCCGAATAGGATCAACTAAAATGTCCCTTGCCAACCTCTCGATTTTTTTCCGAAAAGTGGCGCTGAAGAGAAGAGCTGCAAAAGAAATTATAGTAGCAATTAGGGCTGAATAATCATGATAAATCGATTATTGAAATAACTGTCAACTAATTTAGTTAACTGGAGTACAGAGACTCTAAACAAGGGCTTAACGTGAAAGAACAACAGAGTCAAAGCAATAATTAAGGCATAACTGAACAAAAATGGATATTTAAAATGTAAATATTCATCAAATTTAAAGTTTGTTGATTTTTCAGAATGTTCCTGCATTATTATTGTGCCACCACCATTTTATTACTTGAAAATTGTCTCAAAACAATATTATTGTTTATTGCAATAACTTTTGGGACAATTTATCATCCCAGAACTTATTTATTCAAGTTACAAATCTCAAACATGACTTACTCTGCCTGTCTGGGCGAACATGGCTTGCAATTGATCTCACCTGATATTCTAAATAAGAAGGGAGAATTATTTATTTACACACTTAAAAAAAGGTAACAATGTAAAAAATAATAGTGTCAGCTTACCAAATCCCATATCAAACATGCGATCAGCTTCATCAAACACCAGATATGTCACTCTCTGTAAGGATGTCGCCTTTTTTTTAACATGGTCGATCAGGCGACCCTGCGTAAACACATTTCATTCGCTGAAGTTCTCGTTTATGCATTTCGACGTCAGCAGCAGGAAGAGAAAGCAGGTGAAGTTTCTCACCGGCGTGCACACGACGATCTCTGCTCCCTCCTGCAGAGCCTTGGCCTGCTCCCACATGCTGCCGCCTCCGTAAACAGCCACAGAACGCAGCGAGTACACTTTCCCAAAACGCTTACACTCTGCATGGATCTGCACAACACAAGTATAATAAATAAACCTCTTCAGCTTATTTACATCTGGATAAAAACGCTCCAGTTGTTTACCTGCTGACAGAGCTCCCTGGTGGGACACACGATGACCGCGATGGGTCCCTCTCCGGGCTCCAGCTCCTTCTGGTCCATGATGTGAACCAGCATCGGCCAGATGAACGCCGCCGTTTTACCACTCCCTGTCTTTGCAATGCCGATCATGTCGCGTCCAGAGAGAGCAATGGGAACTCCCTGGAAGAACGGTCGGGACAAATAATGTTGTTGGACCAATTTCTGGCTTAAACTCTACAGCCTGAAAGATGGAAGTAAATTTTTACTGAACCTGACACTGGATCGGCGTGGGCTGAGTGTACTCAGACTTTCGAATCTGATGCATCAGCTGCTCATCGAAGCCGAAGTGAGCAAAGCTGGTGCAAGGTTTAGGAGGAGCAGCACCAGAAACCTGAGAAGAAGAGAAAAGAAAAGAAAAGAATGGGTAAAAAGGAAAGAGAACAGAGAAGAACAGAAAAAAATAAGAAAAAGAAAGAAAAGGAGAAAAGAATAGAAAAGAAAGAAGAAAATAGAAAAAGAAAAGAGGAAAGGAAAAAACAGAAAAAGAGAAAAGAAAAAGGAAGAAAGAAAAGAAAGGCAAAATAAAAGAAAAGAAGAGAATGGAAAAAACAGAAAAAGAAAGGATAAATGAAATAAGAAGAGAAAAAAAGGTAAAAAGAAAGGATAAAAAAGAAAAGAAAAAACAGAAAAGGGATAGAAAAGAGAAAAAAATAATACAAAATAAGTGAAAAGAGAGAAAAGGAAATAAAAAGAAAGATTAGAAAATAGAAGAGAAGCAAAGAAAAGAGAAAAAAATAAACCAAAATAAATATTTATTATATTTGAAACAATTCAAACAAACCATGTTAAGGTAAACAAACTTCCTGCTCAAATTAATGCTTAAAAAATCTCTAAAAAAAATTTCTTGCCAAGTTTTGTGGCTTTTAGCAAACAGAAATAGTTTTCGTAATTATAACTGATCTAAAATAACAAGAAAAGTTTAGTTTGATTTAACTTTACACCGTGAGAAAAAAAAAAGAAACATGTCTGGCTTTTGTACGGTGTAAGAAAACATCCTATTGAGGACCAAAACTGACATAATCAGAAACAAAACCAGAAATATATATTTTGTTTTTCCTTTTTCTTAAACATATAATTTTCTCAAGAAATTTAAAAACGATATATTTCTGCTTTTATTTTTAATTATGTCAGGTTTGGTCCTCCATAAATATCTGGTTTCAACTGTAAATAAAGTTTTCCAAATTTAGGCTTACAGTTTGAATATCATTCACTTATTAAGGACTTTATACAGAAATCAAACACTTTACAAACCTTGAAAACAACCAATTTAAAGCAACCTAATTTAAAGTATTTGGAATAAAATAGCAATTTGAATGTGAAATAAAAACTTAATAACTGGCTTACTCTCAAGTTGAGTTTCTGCCTCAACTCCAGCACTTGGCTGCCGTTGAGAATGCTAAGCTCCTCGTGTTCATTGTAAAAGTTTTTCTCAAAAGGGGGGTAGTCGATCTACGAGACAGAGGATTCACAAGAAAAAATTATTATTTTGATTTTCCTTTAAATAAATCACACAGGTAAAGTGATTTCTACTAATGAGAGTACCTCTGAGTGGTCAATAGGTGGCAGCGGCAGGATTATTTTCTTGGTTGTAGAAGGAATTGGGTTTCCATCACTGTCATAGTCGATGTTTTCCTCCTCTTCCTCCTGGGTCAGGCCTGCTGTGGGATTCTCTGCCATGTAGCGGAAATACGCTTCCTGTAGAGAATACAGCACTTTATTTTAAAAACTAACATAGCACTTCATAGCTGAGCAACTAAAAATATAAAATTACATGACTTGTCGGATTTAAATAAAAAAGAAAATTCACAAAAATCAGGCCACAACAATGGTCCTAATTGCAACCTGCGGAGTCAGAGAAATGTGATGCAGAATAAAAGATCAGAGAGGTTACAGGAAGTACGTCTCTGGATTGAAAAACTTTGGAAAGCTCACTCACCTGCTCATCTTCTTCCTCAATGTCATCACGAATACCCCTGAAAAAAACAAGCGGAGAAAAAAAAACTTCCCTGCAACTCATTCATACACCAAAAGCAGCCCACATCCCACAATGACTCTGCCAAACGCATCACTTTGGTTTTGTGACTTTTTTTCCTACAGTTAATGGAACAACTTAAAGCCACAAAAGTATCACCCAACTTGAGAAAATAGGAAAAATCAGACAGAAATCTAAAATAATTACTGTAAAGTTTTAACTTTTATCTTTTTTTTTTCTCAGGAATTTCTGTCTTTAAGGGATAGATTAAATTAAAATACTTACTTGGTTGATTTTTTCTCCTTTTCTTCTAGTTTCCTCATGTCTTTAGCTGCTTGGTTCTAAGAAAAAGGAAATAAAATAGTAAAATATAACACTTTAATTTGTGTAAGTGTTTAAAGATAGCTTCAGGTTCATCGTGGGAACTACTGAGAAACAAAATGAAACAACATCAGATCTTCAGTGGAGCTCTGGATGATCGACTATATCAAGAATTACTGCGATGATCGATAGTATTGTTGTTTCGAGACCATTTTCAAGTAATATGTTGATAATGCTACAATAATGCAAGTTCAACATATTTAAGACCAAAAAAATTTTTATTTTGTAAAGAACACTGGAACTGGAAAATGTTTAAATACCCAGAATAAAACACAACAACCAAAAATAGTAAGTAAAATGTAAATTAAAACCATTTACAAGCGAAACTACAACTAAAGTGGATTGTAACATCTCTGTCAACAAAATTGCTCCTCAAAAAATATTAATGATCATAATGGTGATTATTGAGCTCATTTTAACTTATATACAGGCCTAATCTTCAGTTTCACCCTTCCAGTCTTTGTGAGTGGTGGATTTTTGTGCTTCAGAGTTCAACAATAACTTTATGCAACTTTCCCCACCTCAACCTCTGCCATGAAGGCATCCAAAGGGTCGTCTTCGCTGTCTGAGCCGCCGCCGCCGCCCGACTTCATCTGCTGCCGCGTGGGCGAGTTCTCAGCAGGAATGTAGGGCAGATCGGCGTTGCTGCTGGACTCTTCTTCATCGTCTTCGAAATACCTACAACAAATGAAAAAAATTTGGACAATTGTGTTTACATTTCATTCAGATCTTAGCAGTTTGACTAATATTGTGTAAAGCAGTAAATTCACTGAGGGCAGCTGTCACTTACGCGTTTTCTTCATCAAAATTAGCTCTTTTAGACCCTATTTTGTAGAAAGACGGAAGCTGTGGGCTTTTCCCATAACCGCCACTTGATCCAGAAGCGCCAAATGATGTGTTAGATTTTGGGGGAACATTAGGCTCCTCTTTCTTCCCTGCAAGGGCAAAACCTCCAAAGCCAAACCCACGCTTCACTCCTGGACCACCTTTGTTCCAGTTCATGGCTGCGCTGTGAAAAACAAACAAACAAATGTTTGAACTGCTTTAATCTCTCCGTTAGATTCGTATTTAATCATCACTGCAGTCTGTAAAACAGCGCCTGTAAACGCAGGGAACCTTAAAGATTTCAAATACTGAAATAAAAATTGTGATTATGAAATATTCCCATTGTAATACCCAAACTGTAATTGTTACTTTTTAAACTACTTTTCCACTGTTAGCATAAGGAATTCATGCTGTTTGTCTAAAAAGATTATTTAAAAATACATATATTATGTACTGTTTAGCAGTACAGCTACTGAATGTAACCGCTGCAGTTAAATACTCTTGTTGATCGCTGGTAAGATTTGATTTAATTTTATATATATATATATATATATATATATATATATATAAAACACACCCCTATTAGTTTATGAATCATTCAAGGATTGAGCTTCATTCGCAAGAAGACTAAAAATAATCAAATCGAAATGCAAATGAGTATGTATGTGTACATCTAAAAGAACAATTGTACACTATAGAATATTTCCATCTTTAAAGATTGACGCTTTGCAACAACGATTTGATTTTCGTTTTACAACACAACATGCTAGCATTAGCTCAAGGCCGCATTAAGGCTAAGGGTAATGTGTGCGAAGAAAAGCTCTATATTTTACGAAACGGTGAAAAACTTCGATAGTTAGTTGCGCTACAAAGTATAAATCATCAACAAAAGCAGTGCTAATTTTAAGAACATATATTTGTACATTTGTTTACCTATTTCTGAAGCTAGTAAATGTTTCTGTGCTTCTTTTAGAACGCAGTGGGCGTCTTCGTTAGTTACGTCATACGTAATAGCGGCGTCTCGTCGTAATTGGTGCGTAACGTAGACCGGAAGAGTAGAGAGGGGGATTGCTGAAAACATTCTGCAGGAGCGGATGGACCGATAAATAAAGGTACTAAGAAATATTTTATTTCCACAGTGATACTGTGCTGTTCTTCACTAGTCGGCGGTAGGTAGCTATGCGTCAAATAATGCCGTTTAAATTTGTTACAGTAAGTTAAAACAGCTGCTTTTGCTAACTGTTGTTAGATGATGCTCCCTTCACCATTAAATGGCAACATTAGCAAAGCTGTTCTCTGAAAGAATAGCTGTTTTTCTTCATTAAGTGTGGCATTTGCACTTCGCTTGCTATCTCTAGGTATGTATTGTCCCTTATATTTTATACTTATTTCAGCAGTATTGCCAATTAAATTTGTTTTGCTGGAAGGATTTAAGAAAACAGACGGTGGAAATTAAGAATTGGATGGTTTTGCAACGTGCAAAAACATTTTTTTTAATCAATTTTCCTATCACGCTGCTTTTTGTCCTTTAAAGTGGACCTAATCAATAGTCCTTGATGCTTTAAGTCTTCCTTAAAAGACTTTGCACTCATTTTTATTTCAGTAATTTTTTTACAGCAAAGTACGAGAACATTTTAAGAGGATGATTATTTTTGTTTTTTGTTGCTTTTTGTGTTTAAATTCAGTTCAGTCTGGCACTTGAACAATCTAGCGTTAAAAAAATTCAAACTTTGTTTACAGGCTATTTTTGGTGCCCTCATTCTGTGATAAAGACAATTACTGAAATTTTTTTCTTACCTGTTTGAAATTCTAACAACATTATAAGTAAATAATGACATGTAGTTAAAATATTATTAATTATGTCAGCTTTTGGATAAAGAACACAAATCAAAAGTCTAAAATGTTGAATGCATTAGGGTCGTGTCATTCAATCTTTCAGTTAAATTTTTAAAGAATATCAGTTCTTGTGGTAAGCTGCAATGACAAAGGACTTTTTTTGACAGGATGGGTGAAACATTATTTTCATTACAGTTCCTTTATTTTCACAGATATTCACAAAGGAAGTTTATTTCAGCATCCCATGTAAGAACAACCTCAGAAGGATCAATGTCGTTTCTTGTAAGTGTTTCCATTTATTGGTTCATGACTTCAATACTGTTTTTCTAGGTTAATATTAAACGTCATATAGAAATTTTGAACTAATTGAAGTGAAATAAAGTCTCTTAGAGTATTTTTTAAATTAGTTTTGTAGAGTTTTTACAGGAAATTTTAGTTTATTTTTCTTACACGCTTGCTGTTATTAACCACTGCCTTCAACAGCCTTAATTATGCTCTCTTTTGTCTTTCTGTGTGACGCTTTTCTTTTTCTTGCTTTCATTTTGCTTTTTTTTTTCATGCTTGAAATTAACCTTTTCTATCTGTCAGCGCTGGGTAACTGAGAAACTGAGTGTGGAGAGCCTGCGGGATCTGGAGTTATTTGGAGGTGAGGTTTAAGTGAAACTTTTTAAGAAACTACTTTAGGTTGTTTCCTCTCAGTTCTTGCTTTGCTTTGCTTTCCAGACATCATTCTGAATTTGTTATTCATCGTTTTGTCTGACGTCTTTTGAGCTTTTTTATTTCTTTCAGTTTTTGTCAGCATTTTATAGGAAAATAAAAAAAATCATTTAATTACCTTCTCACGTGTGCTGCAGACGCTTTTATTGGTTTACTGGTTTGAAAAATCTAAATAATTATTTTTATTTGATCTGAGAACGAGAAAGTCTCAGAAATGGAAGCTGGCAGTATTCACTTGCGTAAGTGAAACTGTCATCATGGCAGAAAAGAAAGCATTTTGTGTGTTTTTTTTATTTATTGACATGTTTATATGTTTATTCAAGTCTATAAAACAGGGGTGTCAAACTCCAGTCCTCAAGGGCCGCTGTCCTGCAGTGTTTAGATGTGCCACAGGTAAAAAACAGTGGAATGAAATGGCTTACTTACCTCCTCCCTGTGTAGATCGGTTCTCCTGAGCCTTGCTAATGACCTAATTATTCTTTTCAGGTGTGGTGCAGCAGAGGCACATCTAAAAGTTGCAGGACACCGGCCCTTGAGGACTGGAGTTTGGCGCCCCTGCTATAAAATATACAAAATAATAATTTTCAGAAGAATTTGATTTTCTTTTTCAAACAAAACTGACACAGGACAGTAAAACCACAATGAAAGTGGAAAAAGAGACATTTTTATTCAATAATGGCACTAAATCAGAACCAATATCTTTGTATTTTTAAAAAGCATAAATACTCTAAACAGTTACATTATTTTTTCAAAATATTTTTATGTATCTTAAGAAACGTATAGGCGCTGCTCGACAGCACTGACATTAGTGGTTTTGATGGAAATTGACGGTAAATTTTTAAAGGGTCGACTTAGATCAAATGTTGTGCAATATGAATATTTTTTCAGTTTTTAAAGAACTATTTGTTATGCAAAATTGCTGGATTGGATTTATTTCACTGCAACTATACCTCATTTTCATTTGATTGCATCTTTCAGCATTTGTGCATGTTTGTACAAACTGGTCATTTGTTTTGGCTGCACATGATTCCCATTGCCTTACATAAAGTTCCTGTCAGAATTTTAGATTTAATCGACATGAGCATGAATATCAGTCATTTTCTGCTGTTTACTGATTATCTCTACGCAGTGCATTTCAAATGAATCGTTATCGCAGTTTGATTGTATGCAGCATTCATTTGGCTCAGATGTTGGATAATTGAGAAGTTGTTCTTAAAGCAGATTAAAAAGTAGAAACTACAAGTTACTTCAATGCTGAAATAGCAAATGTAAGCCAGAAAAAATCTGTTTTTTAAATAAACTTTGTTGTTGGAATGGAAATATTGAATTAGTGTAACATTCACCACCAACATTATTGTTTTCCTAATTCTTTTATTGATACATTTGAGCTGTTTTTCTTCCAGGATGAAATGATTTTGCAGCGTGTAAAAGTGAATTTTGAAACAATGATTGAGAGCAAAGTTTTGTCCCTTCCATACATTTTGTTATTGATTTGCTGTATGTTGCTCAGGAAGCTGCACCTGAACCACATTTCTCGACTCTTTGTGGAACCGGTAAAGTTATTTTTCAGTGCTGCGTTTCCTGCTGCAGATCAGACTTTAAAACAAACTTTCAATGATGTTGAGTTTAAAAAAATATGTGAAACCAGTACTTTTACTTTCTGTGTATTTTTGTGGCTCTTGTGGCCTGAATTCACATCGGTGCAGACAGGAAAGAAGTGAAGAGATAAGGGGGGGAGAAACGCAGACATGCAGCAAAGGCACTAATGTTGGAAGTTAAACGCCAGACGGCTGTCTGCAGGTCTGACGCCTCAAAACGGGTTGTCTCTAGAAAAGCCCAACCTTTTAAAAATTATGGACTGAGCTTAAAAGAAGAGATTGTGTTAATAACATCAAATAATCGGCCAGGAAAACACAGATGGGTAATACATTAAATTCATCGTTTAATTGAAGTTTCTTGTTTTTGAAGATTTAAATTTTTAGAAGAAAAATTTGTTTGTTTGTTTTTCCATTATTTTACTCGTTGGGTTTCCAAGGCAGCCATCTTGTTTTACAGCTTCTGTTTATTTTTGGACTTTGAATTCCAGTCAGCCTTACATACTATGATTTTTCTTATTTCAAATTAAGAGAGTAACGTTTTATGAGAAAAATAAAGACGTAAAATGAGGAATGCTGAGCATCTTGTGAAGTTATACTTTGGTATAAATTTTACAAATTACACTTAGTGGAAATATTTAACTTAACACATCAGCATCAAATTGTTATCAGCAGCAGAACTTAGAAATTGTGCAAATAACTGTTTATTTTGAAAGAACTAATTAAAACAAGTTTTTCTGAGTATTTTTAAAATGTTTTTTCTAGTAAAATTGTAAATATTATGACTATGTTGTTGTAATTAAAGAAAACAACTATTAGTCCATTATGCTGCTCACAGAAATAATAACTGAAATAAAAGCCACTTTTTGAAATATTTTCTGTAATTTTTAGAAAAGAAAGCTAAAAACATCTGATATAAAAAATCAGATTTTAGTTTTAAGTCTCATCGTTCAACCATAATATATGTTTAATTTTGACTCTGTTGGGATTATTTTTGAAAATCCACCAAAAATGAAATCTTGTTGACCCAACTCTTTGTTGTTGTTGTAAAATCATTCTGTCCTGGGAAAAAAACCCCGGATAAAATCCCTAAAATTATGACATTTATGCTCATGATGAGTTTATGTAAAATTCTGACTGAAACTAATCTTTGCAATTAGGATGGATTTTTTATTTTGTGAAGCAGGAAACTCCTTCAGTCAGATCTCCGTCATGCAGCGGCTGTGCTTGGCAGCTGAAAAAAACCAAAACCCTCCTGTGAACGGAGATCCTTCTCTTGTTTTCTTTGTGTTTCACGTATTTGTGTCATTGACATGGTTTCTCTACCCCAGAGCAAGCTCAGGGATTCTCACACAGGAAAGTAAGTGCGGTACTCCTGTCACTGCATCATCATCCTCATTCTTCATGTTGCCTTTGTGTATGTGCGTGCATGCACTGATACAGTACCTATGTGCGCACAGAGATTTACATTTCGAGGGATTCATGATCTCTCCAGGCTTTGGACATGTTTGTATGCACGTGTGTCCAGTTCATGCTGCATATGCCTGTTTTATAGATGGTTTTATTTTACACCTCACAAACGAGAGCTTTTGTTGCAGAGTTTATTGTTTTTCCTCACAGATTTAATACTTTTCATGTGAAGCCTATTAAAATAGAAAAATCTTGAGTAATTTGTGTTTTAACATGTAGATATTACAGACTGGAAGTCCAAGCTCATTGTGTAAAGAACCTGTGCTGTGAAGTTTTCTCTGTGTATGTATGGAGTTCAGATGTTGAAGTTCTTTGCCGTCCATTTTGGGTCTGATCACTGTTCGGTTCTCCATTTGATCAGAAAACTAAAGCTGCAACCAAAGATTATTTTAGTAATAGATTATTCAATCGATTAATCAGATGGAAAAACTACCACATTCTGCAGATATTTCATTTTTAAATACAATATTAGAAATTCATTAAAATATGCAAATAAATAAATAATTCAGTTACTATTTAAAATAAGAAAATGTTCCTTTATCGAGCATTCCTTTATCGAACGCCTGATTATTTGCAGCACAGGATGCAGCTAAAAAAACACATCTAACATCAACATGTGAAAAACAGATTAATAAATGGATAGAAAAAGGTGTTTAAGAGATTTTTTTGCAGAATTTGAACTAGGTGAAGCTAAAACGTACACTTGAGGAGTTTTTAGTAGAACTGATTTGTTGATTTAGTTTTTTCTTTAACCTTAAATGCAAAATGTTTATTTTTTGTGAAATTTTGGCCTAAGTAAAGTTCTGATTTAGTTTTTCTTCTGGCAGTTGACCTTTTTAAGTCTGCATTCCCTAGTTAATGATTAATCTATTACTAAATAAGATGACAATTATTTCAAAAATTGATTAATCATGATTAATCATTTCATCCCTAATATTCTTTTCATTTTTGACATAATTACTGTTCTGAGTATGTTGTTCTTTCATCAGTTAGTTTATTTTGAGTCTGAATGCTTCAGTTAAAAATTAATCAGTTACTAAATTAGTTGATAATTATTTTAATAATCAATTAATCATGATTAATCTGATTATTTGTTTCAGCTCGAATATGTTTTTGTCCATTTTAGGCTTAATTGCATCTCTGAGCATGTTGTTTTGTCAGGAAGTGGCCTTTTTTGAGTCTGTATACTCCAATTACTGACTAATCAGTTACTAAATTAGTTGATTTCAATAATCAATTAATCATGATTACTCCAATTAATCATTTCAACCAAACATGAAGTATTTACAAAGGTTTCTTTAAACCGTGGCTGCCAGAGCATGCTCGATTTTCCTGCTTAGACGGTTTTAATTTGTGCTTCCTGGGTGCGTAAAGCTTTACCATATATTTCTGCTTATGGGAAAAGTCTCTGGTTTTATCTGTGGGGATATTTACAGAGGCTAAATGTGCATTTTTATTTTAAAATGAAGTCATACATTAGCCTTCATCCGCCTCACCAGCTCACTGCTGCAGTCAGTTAATTTCCATCATTTTTCAAAAGCGATAACTTGATGGAAATCAGGAGTCCTCACTGCCAAGAATGTGGAAATGTTTACATGCTGCTGTTCTGTTAGCGGTGGTTCACAAATACATTGGCTTACTGTGGCCACAGATCCTTATGGAAGCATTTCACTGCCCAGTTTGGAAACAAATTCAGGTGTAGCATCTTGTTTTAACGAGGAAGTTCAACGTTAAAAAGTGAGAGTTTTGTTCCTAAAAAGAGATGAAAGGCTTGTTTAAAACAAAGTTTTTAATTTTAATGAGTTTTGCTTCTCGTTCTAATGAGAACGTGTTCAATGCGACAAAGTTTGTCATGAAAAAATTAAGTCCATTCTAAAATAACGAGAAGGTTATAACGAGAAGGTTTCTCATTAAAATGATTGTTTCTCGTTAACAGGAGATGCAAAACGTTTAAAATGGAAAATTATCAATTTAACGAGTTTCTTGTTGAAACAAAAAATCTTTTAGTCATAATGAGATAAAAAAACTTATAGAAATATGGGTAAGTTTAGGTGGATTCAAAATGAGAAGGCTTTCTCATCTTAATGAGAAGTTCTTGTTGAAAACGAGAAAACCTCGTTATATCAAGATTCATTGTTTTAGCAAAATTTCTCGTTAAAATTATAACATTTCTCGTTATAATGATAATTCATCTCACTCAAATGAGGGTTAGAACTTGCTCAAATGAGAAATGTTCTCATTTAATTCAGATTAGTTTTGTATCTCATTATAGCGAGAAGGTTTCTCGTTTAATAAGTAAAAACTTGCTCCTCTTGTTAAAAATCCGTAACTCGCCGTGACTCCCTTTCTTCTTACCTTGTTTCTTCTAGACAACTTCTAAAAATCCCAGAAGATGTTGCTGTTTTACTTTTACAACCTTTTTTATCTAAAAGAGAATATATTTTGGTTTTAATGAGATTTAAATCTCGTTAAAAGGAGATGCTGCTTCTGAGTTTATTTCCAAGCTTTGGCAGTGAAACACTGTAGACCTTAAAGAGGAACTGTTATTATATTTTAATTATTTGACCTTTAAGTCAGACTTGTACTCACTGTATATGATGGATGTTGTTACTAATGTTTTAAATCCACTAGTGCTGTCTGTCTGCCTAACACTGTAGTGCCACAGATTGGTCTTTTCTGTTGTTTTGTGATGGTTTAAGGGTTTTATCTGAGATGGAGGAGGCTGAAATCAGAGTTTCGTGTTGATTTGTTTTTTCTGCTCCAGCCCCATGAGGACAGTGAGGAGAGTTTGAGCTCGCTGCCACGCCGAGACACGATGGGCTCCTTCCTGCCAGACAGCGGCTCATACGAGCTGCTCACCGTTATCGGTAAAAAAAAAGAAAAAAAAGTTGACATTTATGCACTTTTTATGTTTTAGCATGAACAGTTTCAACAAATTTTTGATGGGTAGTTTCTCTCCAAAAACAACCAAATCACTTTTTGTTGATGCATGTAGTACTTTTTTATTGAGTCATGCATTTGTTTGCTTTTCTAATTCTATTCCAGCTTATTGGTGCTTTTGTTTTGTTTAATTTATAACAAACAGTTTTATTTATAATATTGGGCTAAAAAAATTTCTGTCGTCATTAATATTATTATTCACTTTTTTGAAAAATTTAGATTCCCCCCCCCCCCCATCTATTAATTCCTTCCGTTTCCATAGCAGCAAGTGATGTCAGCACAGCCACAGCGGCCATTTTGTTTGACAAATATGTTTCATAATTTCTATTTATTTGGACTTTGAATTCAGGTCAACTCTACGACAGAATATTAGGGTCAAACTATGATTTTGTTTTTGTTTTTAATTACGAGAGCAAAGTCATAACACAACTAGAATAAAGTCAAAAGATTGGCAGAATAAAGTTGGAAAATTACCAGAGTAAAGTTGTGATATAACCAGATAAAACATTTGTTTTAAACATTTTCAGATTACTTTATGCCTCATGAGTATTAGTTAATTTTTTATCCTTTTTGTAGATCTTTTCATGTGTTTTTAATACCTGTACATGGAGCTGGGTAGGTAAATGTTGAACTCAGATAAGTTTGCATCCTATTTTTAAAGTGAAGCATATTTTTGGTTGTTAGGAAAAGGCTTGGACGACCTGATGACTGTGAATCTGGCTCGTTACAAACCCACTGGAGAGCATGTGGCCATTCGCCGAATCGACTTGGAGTCGTGCACCAACGATATGGTCACCTACCTGCAGGTCTCCTTCTGTTTAAGAATCATTTCTAATACTGCGATTTATTGGGAATTATTATCTCAGCTACTGTGGTATGAAAAATGCATGCCTCCTTGCAGATTTCTTCACTTAAACGTTGCAGATCATCAAAGTTTAATACAAAAAAAATATTTTTTTTAATTAAATTTTTATGTTTAATTTGAAAAAGCTGTCCAAAACATCGTCGTTTAGCTTACTTTATATTGTTAGACAAGTTCAATTTAAATAACATCTTAATTTTACAGGATTTTGGTGGCTAGTGAAATGGTAAATTTATATTTTCACACAGAATCATGTTGGTTTGGACTAATTTTTCCCCTTATTACATCAGTTTATCAATTTAAAAACTACCTATGTTACATACTCTAATTAATTTGTCTGATTTTAAAATTTGTTGGATGATTTGAAAACATTTAAGTGTGAGGGAAAAAACCCCAAAAGGTGGCATTTAGGCTTTCACAACGCTCTACAGTTTTGTCAACCCTTCAAAAATCTTACTAAGTTTTTTCGTCCAGTTTTTAGAACAAATATCTTATTTTAAGTGTATTTTAAACAAGATATTGGATCTTGTTTTAATGCAATAATTCAATAATATTGGTGAAAAAGTTCTAGTTCCACTGGCGCCGTTACCTAGCAACCCCACCAGCCAAGGCCAAGCCATTACCTAGCAACCCCACCAGCCAAGGCCAAGCCATTACCTAGCAACCCCACCAGCCAAGGCAAAGCCGTTACCTAGCAACCCAGTTCTAGTTCCATTGGCAGATTGTTTCACTTGTATAGCAAGACAATTCTCCCATGTTATATGTGAAATAATCTTTCAGTGGAACTAGAACTTTTTTGATCAATATTAGGAAATTATACTTAAGACAATCTCCTTTATCTTTCTGAATGGTTTCTGTAGCTTTGTCTTATTTAAAGTATAAGATATTTGCACTAGAACCTAGACTCTTGTCTGGGTTCTAGTGTACACCAAATCGTACTTGGCGTACGATTTGGTGTTTTTGAAGTGAAGTTCTTATTCTGTCTAATATAATTTTCCCTGCTCATTTCTAAGACTTATCTTTGCTCTTTACTCTAGGGTGAGCTACATGTGTCAAAGTTGTTTCATCACCCCAGCATTCTGCCGTACAGAAGCGTCTTTATAGCAGAAAACGAGCTTTGGGTCATTACACCATTCATGGCTTATGGTACCAAACAGAAACACTCGAAATGTCTTCCCCTGTTAAATCTAACGCAGGAGATTTTCTTATCTTTATTATTATTTGATCTTGCAGGTTCAGCTAGAGATCTCATCTGCACTCACTTTTCGGATGGGATGAGTGAACTCACCATTGCGTACATTTTGCTCGGCATGCTAAAAGCTCTTGAATACATCCATCACATGGGATATGTACACAGGTAAGACGAACTGATATAAGTGAAAAAGATAAGCCTGTCTCTAGAAACTGCACTGTATTTTCTGTTATAGTCTTGTACTATAGTTTGTTGTTGTTATTGTTAATCTTATTTATTTACATATTGTTTTAAACACTGTAAGAACTTTTTGTGTGAACCTACATAACTGTTCTTACTGCTACACCTGAATTTCGCCTTTCCAGGACAATAAAAACTGTTTTTACTTGATTTTCTTTCTTTATTATTAATATTCTTAGCTAGTTTTGATTGTATTGTATTCTCAATATTTCTCTCTGCTTGTCTTGTTAGTCTGTTGCAATAATAAGTTAATTATTGCATGATACATTAAAATGAGCTAATAATTTCCCTCTGTTTTATTTAAAGGACAATTTTGTATACAGAGACTTTATAATCTATTATATTTATGATTTTGTTAAAAAAAAATGTCTGTTTTATTTATCATTCTTAGTTGTGTTTTATTTTGAATATTTAAATATCTTCCAGTTCCAGTGTGGAGTGTTTTATTGGTCTTTGAGATGGCAAACTTGCATTATTATGCCAGACCCAGTAAATTTGTCCAAAAACAATATGATCATTTATTGCAATAATTATTGTGATAATTTATCATCCAGCTAAATGTATTATCAAGACAGGAATACTTGTTTTTATAACATTTTGGACAAGCTAAATATATGGAAAGTTTTATTTTATGTCTGACCACATAATTCAGACAGTAGTAGTGAAATTAAATTCAGTTCAAATTCAAAATTACTTCATGGATCCCAAAGGTAAATTATCATTTCGTTTCAGATTCTTCATAGAGTTTTGGTAGATAGTGATGGCTGATTAAGACCTCCTGTAGCAGTCTGTATTACAGTGAATCTGAAAAAGCCTTTGACTGAAGACGCTCTGTTTTCCCAATGCAGTCTGATGAAGAAGATTATGTTAGTTAAACCATACATTTGGATTTGACTGATGGCATTTTTTTTTTTCGTTTTGCCCATAGGAGTGTGAAGGCCAGCCATGTTTTGATATCTGCAGAAGGACAGGTCTGCATGTCTGGTCTGCGGAGTATTTTCAGCCTCATCCGTAACGGCCAAAGGGCCAAAATGGTTCATGACTTCCCTCAGTACAGTGTGAAGGTGCTGCCTTGGCTGAGCCCTGAAGTGCTACAGCAGGTACGGAGCATCAAACCGTACCGTAACCCTGTGTCTCTTATCAGTGAAAATATTTTAATTGTTTTTCCCAGAATCTGCAGGGATACGACTTTCGATCAGACATCTATAGCCTTGGCATCACAGCCTGTGAATTAGCCAATGGACATGTGCCGTTCAAAGACATGCCAGCTACACAGGTGAGCAGAAACTCAAAGCTAGTTCAGCCATTTTGACGCGTCACATCCTGTTAATCAGAAGAAAGCCACTCAGGGGCCTTAGAGGTGCAGCAAATCCTCAGAAACACATTTAAAAATGCTTGAATTTAAGTAAAGAAACAAGAAAAGAATCCCAGTTACTCAGCAGTATTTCTGAATTTATCTATTAAATGGGATAAATTTCACATTTTTCAAATTTTTATACTTCCCATAAATTAATGTTTACATTCTATGGACAGTGTGCCATTACCTAGCAACCTCAAACAAATCCAGCTCCATTACCTAGCAACCCAAGCAGAATTCCAGCACATTTGGTCAGCTGGTTTCACCCCTACTGTACAATGGCTGCTGGAAAAGAAGTGTTTTGTTGTTGACTTGCCATCCAGAAATCACTTTCTGTATTCTTGTAGGTTGTGCGGGAGGTTCCACTTCTGCTTTTCAAAGATGTACAGCTGTATAACTGCACATCCGTTTACAGCCATTTTCACTTATGAGTATAAAAGTTGAGTTGGGGGAGTGACCAGCAGTGTAAAGCGTGTTAAGAGGTCAAAATGACTGGAAAAAATGCTATATAAGTTCAGTCCACTTACCATTTAGGTTTGTGGTGGTTGTAAAACAATCCGAAGGGTGTAAATACTTTTGGAAAGGACTGACTTCCGGTTTTAACAAAATGACCTACATTTCTTATTTTCTTGCAGATGCTTCTGGAGAAGCTGAACGGAACCGTGCCTTGCTTGTTGGATACCACCACGATTCCCCCGGAGGAGCTGTCGCTCAAGCCGTCCCGCTCCGCTGCCGACTCGGGGATCTGCGAGGGCCCGAGAGCCGGAGGGCCCCGGCACTCAAACGGAGAGCCGTCCTCATCCTCCGGAGGACATCCGTACAACCGCACATTTTCCCCCCAGTTTCACAACTTTGTAGAGCGGTGTCTGCAGCGAGACCCGGAAAATAGGTTGGTGAAATCTGATTCACGTTGCGTATGATGTTAAAAACACGAAAGGCGTTTTTCTAAGTTTTACTTTTTGTTGCAGACCATCTGCTGCCACTCTTACTGGACATCCTTTCTTCAAACAGGTGTGTGATTTTTAGTTTAGCTTAAAAATGTATGAATTCAGGCATGTTTTCTTTTAAATAGGTTTTTTCTTACTTTGTACAAGGGCTGCACCTGACGATTATTATAGTAATTGATTATTGTGGACAATTTCTGTTAAAGAAATTGGCACATGCTGCAGATTTTTCATTAAACCACCTAAGCAATTTTTACACAAGTTTAGAAAATTTTTTAAAAGCAAATAAACAAATAATTCAATTCCTCTTTTTAAAGTAAGAAAATGATCATTTTATTACCTAAAATGCAATAAATTGACCTTGTATAGCAAATAATAAAAATACAGTGAGGGCTAACCTGTTGGTAGTGTTTTTTTGGATTAATTTAAAGGTTAATAAGGAGCTAAATAGGAATTTTATAGAATTTGAACCTGGTGAATTAAACTAAGCTACTTGGTGAGTTCTGGGTACAACATATTTTCCTTTTTTTTAAATATTAATTGCAAAATGAATATGTTTTGGCTTAATTTCTGCTCTGACTATGTTGTTCTTTCAGCAAATTAACTTTTCTTTTTAAGACTGATAACGCCAGTTAACGATTAATCGATTACTACATTATTTGACGATTATTTCAGTAATCGATTAATCATGATTAGTCATTTCAACCCTACTTTCTGTATTGGAAAAACATCTTTCCAGCTGCACTTGAGACTTAATTTCTTTTATGACAATAAAAAAGCTTCTCCTTTCCCCTTTATCTGGCATCATGTTTGTCTTTTCAGATCAAACGTCGGCCGGCAGAGGCGCTGCCTGAGCTGCTGCAGCCAGTGTCGCCCATCACTTGCTTCGAGAGCTCCGGGCCGCAGGACTCCGTTTCTGGACTGGCGAGTCTGGAGTCTGGCCTGAGCCACCTGGAGGTGGACGACTGGGACTTCTGACAGCAAAGGACTGAACAAGCAGAGGACTGGATGGAGAAACTCTTCACTGACGATGGGATTTGTTATGTCATTGATCTCCTTTTAAATGGTTTCCACGGTAATTTAAAAGGAAGTTTTTATTCACAGACAAATTTAAAGCTAACAGTATCGGGGCTATTGTGAAAAAGTGGGCATGGAGGAGTAAATATCTGCCTAATTACTCACCAATTTACAAGAAAAAAACGTGGAAAGTTTTTTGTTGTAAAGATGTAGGAAAAAATAAACATTTTCCACATTTACAGCCAATAATAATTTATAAAGTCAGAAATGTGTAGGGGAAAAAAGCTGAATCTCACCAGGTGAAATCCCAAAGATAAAATCAGACAAAAAAAAAAAGTCCTCCAAAAATGAGTTGTATCTGAGATTTTCTTCTGAAACAGAGCATTTCTCTGGTCTGAAATTTACTGCTTAAATCTTTTTGTTGCAATGTCCAGCTTTATGATCTCAAGAGAAATTATTTTTGTTTTCTTCTTTACAAATTTTTGGCTTTACAATGTCAAAAGAATATAAAATTTATGCTTTCTTTCAAATTTACAACTTATCAGAACAGTCTTTTTTTTTTCCTTGTAAATAATATTAATCTCACAACTTTTTAGTTTTTAGATGGAAATTTGCTCCACCCTGACCAGTTATTTTCTTTTAATGGTCCTAATGCTCTGCATTTTTCTTGATGTCTTGCTCATGTTCTGTTTTCTAGATGTGCACAAACTCACACACGGCACTGAAGGCCTGATTACGGTTCACTAAAACACAAAATGCCATTTCTGAGTCGATCAGAAGCTGCTCGATATTTTTTCAGGAACACTTATTTTGCATTTAAATGGTAACTATCATTTCCCACAGATGACTGTTACTGCCTTAAAGCAGATGGAAATGTTCTTGACTAACTGAACAAACTGGATGTAAATGGGTTTTTTCACTTGCTTCAGGCTGTTTTTTGTTGCACAGTTTGAAACAGTGATCGGGGTGTTACTCATGGGAAAGTTAATTTTTTTTAATGCTCGTTTTGTTTGCATGTATATTTGAAAATGAGGGCAAAAATTAAAACCTGAACAATAAACTCAGTGGAGCTTCATATTTTACCAAAATGGAGGCTGTAAAGCTTCAAAAAAATATTTATTAAAAATTTACACAGACAAACACAAAGCAAAGGTTTAAAAAAAATATGATATGCTAATCATCATCTTCTGATGGAGGCTGATCTGCTGCGGCAGCAGCACGCTTCTCCATCTTTGCAATAAGCTCTGGAGGAAAAAGAAATTATATTTAAGTACATAAATGTATTAATAACCTGTCCTCCTTGGACTTTCTGGCTGATCGTTGTTACCTTTTGCAGGGTTAAAGACTCCGTTAGTTTGAGTGTTGCAGACGTAGCACCGTTTGGATTTGCGGTAGTGCTGCAGGGCGCAGGTTTCACAGAAATAGTGCTTGCACCTGGAATACACCTGACTGGTTAGCAAAACCCAAAAGCACCGAGTCACAGGAAACGCTTGAAGGGACGACTCACTTTGTGATGATGGGTTTCTTAAAAGAATCGCGGCAGATGAAGCACTTAAAGGGCAAATCCTCATCGTCGCTGCTCACCTCGTAATTCTCATCATCTAGAGTGAAATAAACGAGTTAAAAAAATGCCGAAAAGTGCAGAAATGACTGAAAATAGATGTACTCACCATTTCCTCCGTATGTGCCCTCATCCAGCTCCCTCTCAATCTGCCAGCCATGTTTGTAGTCCGATCTGTCGTGAAGGAACTTGCAGCTGTCTTTAAAAGAACATGCAAATTATTAAAACAAACAAACGGATTTTTAAAATGACACTACAAAGTTTTACATAGTTTATATTGTTACACAAACCTCCAAAACCACAGAATCCAGTCTCCTTGTAGTCCTTGCAGATATCTGGCTGGTAGTCCCACCGGACTGTGGCTCTCAGGTGTTCAGGGGCACGGATCGGCCCTTTCCTGTTGTAAACATCACATTTAATTACAACTTCAGTTTCCTGACATCCTGTTTATGATCAATTTAATTCCCTGTACTTAAATAATAAAATAGCTTTTATGATTAGTCTTGCAGCAGTTATTCTAGTACATTTCTAAACCTTCAAAAGTACTTTAACCCAAAGGAAAATTAAATAATTCAAATAAACGTTTGCCTCCTCACCTGACCATGCCAGAAGAGGCGTTCCCCATGGTGGTGTCTTTAGGCTTGATGAATTTCTGGTAGTTGTTGATGCCACGATATATTTTATCATCTTCTTTACCTGTAAGCTCCTGTTTAAATTGGAATAAGAAATGCCTATAAATATTGATTATTAGTTCTCAAGCATGTAACAAGTTTTTTTTTTTTTTTTATTTTTTACCTCTTGGATTTTCTGACTCCTCTCAAAAATCGCCTGGGCATCTTTGTCTCTCTCAGTGTCCAGCTCATATGTAGCAGTTGCACCCATGTCCTCTGGTCCCTCCGGTTTCTGTATTTAAACATAAAAATATTAGAAAGAGGTTTTACATCTTCAAAACACTTTGATACATTTTTTACAAGGAATATCAAAGTTTTATCTCACCGCTGACCGTGTAGACTTATAAGAAACTGTGATTTTGTCGTCCTTGGCGTCGTCGCTGTCACTGGAAGATAAAGCATCTCTCTCTACCTTTTTCGTCTGGAAAAATTAGATAAAAATCACAATTTATTTCAAATCCTCAACAGAATATGCATTTTTGCATCTTTACCGTACCTTCTGAATCATGGGGTTGACCCGAGCATCTTTCTTTTCTCTTCTGACCACGGCGCTCTGGTCCTCATCACTATTACTGTCTAAAAGAAAGACAAATATGAGCCGAAATATTTACTTAAAGCTAACAAAAAGCAGTATAGTCATTAAAAAAGTTCCGGTTTGCAAACGTGTCACCGAAGAGAAGCTTAAATAGCCAAAATGTGACCAAGAAGTCGAAATTCCGAACAACCTCGAATGCAGCACAAACATCTAGCTAAAACACCATTCATCAAAAACATATAAATACAGGGATTAGATATAAAGGCTCATATTATACATTGTAGTGACTTCTATTTGCAGAAAACACATAAATATTCACAAGGTCTGTTTTGTTTAGATCTTTAAAACCGGCGTTAAAAGCAACAAAATATCCTAAATTCACAATTTCAGAACTAATTAAATGCTATTGGATTTGAACTAATTACCTTTGTCACTGCCACTCGCTTTTCTTTTCCGTCCGGAGAATTTCTTAGTTGATTTTTTAAACAGAAACCTACAAGAAGGCGCTTTGGCCTCCTCAGACTCCGCCATCTTGTCAGCTCTGTTACTGTCCTGTGTGGTCACAGCGCCCTCTACTGGTTTGGAGAGCACAGGACTTGTTTATCTCCTGGTCAAAGGGAGGGTTGCATAG
>NW_015113817.1:117770-118849 GCF_001443285.1 Poecilia latipinna
AAGACACCTGAACCACAAGGTTAAAGGACTGAAGGCAGAATATTGGCTTCATTGCCAATAAGTGACTGATTTTTTTTTTATTTGAGTCTGTTTTATTTTCAGTCTTCCATTTTGAAATGGCAGAGAGATTCCAACCAAATGTTAAAAATGTGAACAGTCAACCCTCCTTTGGGAGAGGCAGAGGTGTAATGGGTCTCACTTTTCAGTCAGGTGTGGCAGTTGGGTCAGACTTTTGTGCCTCACCCATGTTACCTGCAAGTAATAGGCCTCAGGGATTAGCTTTCTATCCAGCTGAGACACCTATAGGGCAGATGTCGTTTGGGGGCCCGAGCCACTCTACATCTACTGGCCATGACTTACACTTATTAAGTGACATGATTTATCAGTTAGGTTCACAGATTGGAGAGTCCATTACAAATAAACTGTGTTCTTCTGGTGTTGCTGGGGAAAAAGAAACGCAAAATGCCTCCTGTTTGAAACAAGATGGTCCCCATATTGAAGACACTTCTGTCTTTGATAGTCAAAAATTCAACATCATTGTAACATCAGAAACAGCACCTCCAATTTTTAGAGGTGAAAACTCTGACAAATATACTGTTACTGAGTGGGTTGAAATGATGAGAGGTTACCTTAGAAGGCAGAACTATAATAGTTCCACTCAAGCAGAGGAGATTATAGGGAGGCTAATGGGCAGAACCAGATATGTGGTTAAGATTGGTCTTAAAAGTAACCCTGGCTTAAATGCTACATGCTCCCCAGATGTGATATATAACATGCTGATACAATACTTCAGTCACACATCCTCCTGCCTGCCGCTGCAAGACTTCTACTCCACACTGCCATTTCAAAAAGAGGATGCGTTTGACTATTGGATTCGGCTCAACAAAGCTGCAGATATGGCTGAAGAAGGTTTAAAGCGTCAAGGAAAACAAACTGATGATATGAGCAGTGAAATTGCTAAAATGTTTGTAAAACACTGCCCTGATTCAGAACTGGCTTCAGTATTTAAGTACAAGCAAATACATGAATGGACCTCAAAAGACATCCAGGAGAGGCTAGATGAGCACCAGAGAGAGTGT